>NW_004444033.1:9159127-9223059 GCF_000243295.1 Trichechus manatus latirostris
CACAAATTTTTGCTTTTGATTGTATCCCCATAATTCTCAGGGTTTCTTCATTTTTCTTCATTCTTTTTTTCTGATTTTTCCTCATTCTTTTTTTCTGATTTTTCCTCAAACAGAGTTGTATCCAAGTGTTTGTCTTCAGTTTCACTGATTTTGTCTTCCACCATTTCAAACCTGCTCCTCAGCCGTTCTATGCCACTGTCCATTTCTGAAATCTTGATTTTTATCTTTTGGATTTCTAATTGTTGTTTTCGTATGATTTCTAGTTGTGAATTTATTTTGGCATTTTGTTCCTGTATTATTTTCCTGAATTCTTTCATTTTTTGTCTGTATTTTCCATGAATTTGTCTATTTTTTCCTCATTTTGTCTGGTTTTGCTTCAACTCTTGGATAGCTCTGAATATTAGAGATTTGAATTCCCTATCGGGTAGTTCTAGTGACTTTTCTTCTACTGGAGGGTCATCTGGTGTTTTATTTTGGATGCCTACTGGAACCATCTTGTCCTTTTAAAAATACGTTTTGATATTGTCTGCTGTCTTCAGGACACTCAGTAGTTATTTTCCTCATTTATTGATAGTAGATTTGTTTGTTTTGTCTTGCTTTTCTGTTATATTTGGTTATGTCTGAGCAGGCAGGCTGTGCATTCTTTGTTGTTTGCTTATCTGTGGGCATGACACTTTTTGCCTCCTTGTCCAATGGACAGGGTCAGTCACTCAGCTATGGTGCAGCAGGGCAGGTCCAGCTGAAGGTGAGTTGCTGGGATGGGTTGTTTGTGGCACGTACTAGGGCTGACACTACAGGCCGGGAATCAGTGCAGGGCACATTCTGGTAAGCTGTGCCTGTGCTGCTTGGGGGTGTGATGTTAAGCACATGGTGCAGGTAGGCAGGATGGAGAGGGGGAATTGTGATGTGTGGAGCTAAGATGGGTATGGGAAAGAGGAGAGAGGAACAGGAGCCAAAAACATACACACAAAGAAACAAACAAACAAAAAAGAGTGCTAAGGGAGTTTGACATTGGAGTGGGTAGATGAGGGACCAAGAAATGGAGAAAAACAAAAAGAAAAGAAAAAAAAGAAAAAGGGTAAAAGAAAAATAAATAAATAAATAAAAATTAGAAAAGAAAAGCACCCAGGGATCCCACTGGTGCGGCTTTGAAGACTGGGAAAGTGGCTCCCAGGCTGCAAAGTACAGCCTGGCTAGAAGGGGTAGAGGTGTCACACAGTGCCAGGTATTCAAGAGACAGGAAAAGAAGGTAAGTGTAGAGAGACAAGAAACTGAGAAATGAAGAAAAACAAAACGGGAAAAAAGAGAGAAAAGAAAACAAAAAACAGACAAGCAAAAAACAAAACAAACAAAAAAAAGAAAAAAGAAATGCCCCCAGGGATCCCATTTCGCGGCTGTGCAGACTAAGGAAATAGTCCCCAAGCTGCATAGTACAGCCCAGCTAGAAGGGGCTTCCATGCCAAGAAAAGAAAACAAATCAAAACAAACAAACAAAAAAAGCCCCAGGAATCCCACCAGCACAGTGGGGTGGGCCGGGAAGCAGTTCCACAGTCGAGTGGTGTTTCATAGCCTTTTAGGAAGAAGCAAAGATGGCACACAGAGCCAGGTATTTGAGAGAAAGGAGGGCGAGGTGATGAGAGATACGGAAGAAACCAAAAGAAGTGGAAAAAAGCAACACCAGCAACAAACAAATGGCACTCAAGAAGCCAGCCAGTATGGGTGAGTGGAATCCAAGCAGCAAAGGGCTGAAGCTGGTGCCTCCCAGCCAAGAGACTGTGACTGCAGGAAGCAGAGGAGCCCAAGTTGGGGTAAAGAAGTGGGGGGGGGGTGAGAAAGCATGTATTTCTGGTTACTGGTTGTTCTGTCTTCTGCTGGGAGCTCCCTGAAGCTACTTTCCCGTAATCCGTGTTCACAGATCTCTGACAGGAGTCCAAGATGGCGAATCCATGCTGTTAGCTGATAGGGGACCTCAGCACGTATCTCTCCTCACTCTCTGTTCTCTGTCAGTTTCTTGTTCCATTCGGTGCTTGGCTGAGTTCTTTATTTCTTCATTTGATGCTTAGGGTCTCAGGATTGACGTTTGTCTCCATTTGACTTAGTTTTTTGGGTCTTTGCTGTGGAGCGACTGCATGGTGCTTCTGTCTATAGCACCATGTTGGCTGGAAGTCCTCTCATTCTCATTTTAAATTCTGCTGTGATGAGATATTCTATTTAAAAATATCTAATTTTTCTGACTGTTGGTTTTCTGTGAGTTGGGAAGATTATGATGAGTCCTTAGTTTAGTAAAAATGATGTGTATTGTATTCTTTTGGCACAGCAACAGTTTAATTGTATAATAATCGCAATGCTTTCCCATCTAATCCAATAAAATAAACCACACTCCACAGTGAGTTACAAGTGTGACATTTAAAATCCACTTTTCTTGTTTTGACATGAAGGATATGCACTAGTAATGACAATAGAATAGAATAAAACAACTTGCTCAATACTTGGAATGCTGAGTTATAATTGCATCACTATGCTGAGAAGCATGAGGCAATGAGAGTTCCACACATGATGACTGTTGCAACTATTCAAAACTCATTGACTCTTGAAAGCAGCCATACAGAATAACTAAGTGAATGAACACACTTGCGTTCCAATAAAACTTTATTTGTAGACACTAAAATTTGAATTTCAAATAATTCTTACATGTCACAAAATATTAATCTGCTTTTGATTCTAACTATTTAAAAATGTGAAAACTATTCTTAGCTTGTGGACCATACAAAAACAAGCAGTGGGCTGGATTTGGCCCACAGTCCAATTTTTGCCAACCCTTGGCCTAGACCATTGTATCTCTAAAACTCCACGGGTGCAGCAGACCCCTGAATCTTTGTAGGGTTTATCTCCTAACACCTGGAGTGCACATGTCTTACTCAGGCAGTCAGAGCTCTAGTCACTTTCTGCTAGCAGGTCCAATTGGCATGGTGTCATCAATACAGTGAACCAGTGTCCAGAATATCCAGATGATCAAGGTCCATTGTCATCTGCCATGATCTATCTAATTTAAGCAAGGGCTTAAATACTAGATGAATACTGGAGAAGTGAATGGATTATTGTGGAGAGCATCCTACATCCTTTAACTCTTCAAGGGTGACATAAATCACTGTAGAACGCTCTGTTGGTTTCTTGGCCCAGGGATAGGAATTGGGGAGGACTTTCAGAGGTTTCACTACTTGGCTTTTCCTACCATAAGGTCCTCTCCAATTCCTATTCCTGGACGAAGATAGTCTGAAAACTACCTCTGTGCTTGAAACTGGATAAGAGATCATGATTTTCTACTGTGGAGGCTAACCCACTCAGGTTCTCTTTTGGATATACAAATCAAGCAACATCCTCATTGCCTGCCCAGATATCTTTTCTTTTTTTAATTGTGCATTAGGTGAAAGTTTACAGAGCAAATTAGACTCCCATTCAACAGCTTGTACATAAAATGTCTCATGGCCTTGGCTTCATTCCCAACAATGTGTCAACACTCTCCTCATTTTTGCCATGGGTTCCCCATTTTCTTTCATCCTGATTTTCTACCCCTTCCTGCCTTCTCAACTTTGCTTTTGGGCAAATATTGCCCTTTTTGTCTTTTATAACTTATTGTTCCAAGGAGCACATTCCTCTTTGGTGTTACTCTTTATTTTATAAGCTTGTCTATTGTTTGGCTGGAAGGTGGTCTTTGGGAATAGCTTCAGTTCCAGGTGAGAAGAGTGTCTTAGGGCCATAGTCTCAGGGGTTCCTCCATTCTCTGACCAGTAAGTCTGGTCTTTTTTGTGAATTTAATCTTTTGTTTTACAATTTTCTCTTGCTCTGTCCAGGACCCTCTGTTGTAATCCCAGTCAGAGTGGTTGGTAGTGGTAGCTGGGCACCATCTAGTTCTTCTGGTCTCAGGGTCATGTAGGCTGTGGTTCATGTGGCCATTAGTCCTTTGGACTAATTGTTTCCTTGAATCTTTGGTTTTCTTCACTCTATTTTGCTCTGGACTGGAAGAGACCAATAGTTGTATCTTAGATGACTACTAGCAAGCTTTTAAGGCCCCAGACACTACTCACCAAAGTAGGATGTAGAACATTGTCTTTAAGAACTATGTTGTGCCAATTGACGTAGATGTCCCTTATGCCCATATATCTTGCTCCTAGTATGTCATAGTCTATTAGTCATTCCTGAAAATTCCTGAGGGTCAAGGCACCCTGGTTGTCCTTCTGGCTTTGTTTCCCATTAGGATAACTACATCCACATGTCTTCCTACACCATTATTATGGCAATTAACACAGTCAGCTAATTCCACCAATTTTACCTTCCCTTAGACAGTTTAGTGCTGTACCTGGCATCTTCTATCCCATAATCCTATCATCCCCACTGACATCAGGAATCCAGTATCTCCTACTGACAACCCTGGCCTACAGAGGGCAGACATGAGTGTCTCAAGATGCTGGTGCCTCCCTCATTAATGCATTCCTCTCTGATTTAGTGAAGGGAGTGTCTCCTGGGCTGTACTGGGAAACACAGTCATCTGGTGGGTTCTCTGGTCTTACATAATAAATCAGTTCTAGCATGCTACCTCTCAGCCTTTGACCCCATCCTCAATACTCTGCCAAAGAATTTCCAGCATTTCCACCTCATTTACTGTAGGCATCATTTCTTCCAAGCTTCAAGGAGATATCCCAGGAGTTTATTAGGACCAGCCCCAGATGTCCTTGCCAGGACAAGCTGGAGGAGGAGAAAAGGAAAAGCAAGGAAGAGGAAATACCAGACCACATACCGTTCCCCCACTGTTGAGTCTTCAAGCCACAAATTAGTTCTGAGCTGAGGGAGAGAAAACTCTTTGAAATGGATGATAGTTTAAAGTCTTTAGCTGGATAGTAATTTTTAATATCTGAAAAAATAAACTGTTTTAATGCCCAAAAGTGATTGGAAAGCCACCACATTTGCCCAGGATATCTCCAAGGTACAGGGAAGAGAGAGCCAACAGTGTGTTTGAAGGCAATGGTGGAAGAAAAAAAGAACTCTTTCCTCATTGTACACTACCAATTACAGATGCTTCAAATCAGGGCTTTGAACCAGTTCAGAATGGTTCAGTAATTGCAGACATAAAGGAGGGCTGCATACACACTGCATAGCAACCAAATCTGTTGCCCGTCCGTTGGATATTCACAAACAGTGGTGCCCCACTCGAAGATGGTGACGGATCACATGGCATTGAATGTGTGTGCTCTCCACTTTCCAAGCAGAGAGAACAATGGGGAAAGGTATGCCAGCCTGATACTAGGGATAGATAATCTGATTGTGATGGAACAAACAACCCATGTGGAGATGCATGGAAAACAAAGCCAGAAAAACACACTTGGCCTGTATCTGGACAGCTCTGCACATCAGGCATTTTTCATTTGTAGGCATAGCAATGATTGATTAAAATTTTAATATTTCCTTTGATATTGTCCAAACAATGTCTTCAGTATGATCTTCAAGTTCTCGTTTGATAAACTGAAACTCAAGATAAAGTAGTGGGAGTAAGTCTCCACTAAGGAACTGGTGGGCAGGGACTTGCTAGAGGCAGCAACTGGGAGTAGCTACAGCACAATTCTGTGATGGGAGGGACTTAACAAGCAGGGAGAGCTCTGAGTTCTTTTTCGTTCCACCTGCCAGCAATAGCAGATAGAGGTGGAAGCAGGCGGGTGCCTGTTACTCGGGCACTGCTTCTGGATTTGGCAGCCTTCAAGCAGTCCCCCCTTCTTCTAAGTCAGCCATTGCCCCATTCCAGGCTGCTCCTGGTCTGAGCACAAGAAGAGAGTGTGCACCCCTAAGTGGGGCCCCTGGGAAGAAAGACTCTTTCCTCTGAAGTTGCCTCTTAACCTTGACGCTGAATACTGGAGTCCAGTATCCAAAACACTGGATTTTTATTAAAAAACAGATGTTTTCCTCTCACATGATCATCAAAAGGAAGAGAGTTATTAGAATGCTGTTCAGGTATTGGAAAGACCCCAACAATGGCCTTAGAAATTTGGTATAAAGATGTAACATAACAACAGGTATAAAGTAGTTATCACTTCCTGGCACAGGTGGCATTCAATAGGAGTTTCCTTTCTGTTACAGAATGCAGACACCCAGAGTAAGTAATTTCTCTCCTCCAAAGTCTCTTCTTGACATGTCCTGGATAACTGAAAACACGTATTATATTCTCCTCTAATCTAGTTCCACATTCCTGCAGAGGCTCTTCATGTGAGATGGTTTCATCCTGTCCCCTTCTTCTGGACCAGAAGGTTTGTGAGGTCCCTCTGTGATGCAGTACTCAGTTCCCCAAGAGGCATGGGCTGACTAGTGAAGGAGAACTAGAGGGGTCCGTCAGCTTGGTCTAGATACTAGAGTCATGTTTTTCCAGGCTTAGATTGCCTTAGAGTTTTGTTTTGTTAAGCAGCCCCAACTTGCTGTTGACTCATATTTAGCTTCCAGCCAACGGAAATCTCTATGCTTTTTTTGTTTGTTTTGCTTTCCATGTGATGCTGTTGAGCCATCTCTTCCCAGCCCAGATTTTGGACAATTGCTTGTTTTTCTAGACCTGAGTACAGGACTTCTCATGCCTATTAAATACCATCTTTTCTTATTGTATTAATTGCCTCCATTCTAACTTTTACCACAGTAACTGTCCGATCCCTCACACAAGAACTAGTTACATATCTTCTTCAAATTAAATTGATTTTCCACTGATGTCCCTTATAGAAGACATTGATAAAAAGTTTAAGTAGGACAGGAGGCAGCACAAAGCCCTGTGACTTCCCTCAAGAAGCCTCTGAACAGGTTGAAAGAAAATTCATTAATCAGTGCTCTTTGTGTGTGGTCATTCAACTGTATAGGAATTAGCCTAATTGATCTAGAATCCAGTTCACATCATGACACGTTTTCGCTAATAAATCATGCAAGATCTTGCCAAATGCCTTCTTCAGTTTATGCTGCATTCATCCCACCTTCCAGTCTAGAAACTCTATCAAAAGTGAAAATAAATCTACTTTGGAATGGCTTTGCCTTTGTGAATATTGTATTTATCAACATCTGAGATGCCTTTCCTGTCTCCACCCTCCCCTCCATCCAAAAAAAGAAGGTTTCTAAAAATTATCTCTATTTTCATAGAGGCAGTGTAGACTGATTAAGAATATGGACTCCTGGGCTCAAATCCTGGATCCTCCACTTACTGGCCATGTGAACTTCGTGATTTCCCTCAGCAATCAGTGTTTCAGGTTCTTTATCAGTAAAATGTGGATAATAATAGTACTTACGTCATAGGGTTATATGAGGATTGAATAACACTATTTGTAAAGCATTTAGAACAACCTGTGGTACCCAGTAGGCAATATAAAAATTCTTAGTAAATAAATTACTGAAAGAAATTCAGTGCACCATTAAATCATGGGTCCCCCCTACCCATAACGTAGCAACACAAAACACCACAGCAAACACACAAGCAGTGGTTTTCTTAACAAAAATAGCCACAAACCACATTACTGACCAGAGGTAGAGTCTCTGTTAACTTCCTAACGTTTGAGACTCCCCCCCCCCAGGAGAATATTATTACATCTCCAGAACTTACATGTAGGGCCTTACATGCTATAATAGAGACATCAGCTTTTGCTCAGAGGTGAGGAGTCTCTGGAGAGTTTTGAGCAAAGGAGCGACATTATCCGACTTATGGTTTAAAAGGATCCCTGTGAGGAAAACAGACTTCAATAGAACAAGAAATGAAGAGGGAGACCACTTTGGAGGTTATCTCAATGATCTAGGCAAGAGATAACAGTGGCTTGGAGGAAAGCCCAAGAAATAGTCAAGAAGTAGAAATCTAGCTGTATTTTGAACGCAGTGCCAACAGAATTGTTGTTGGGTCATACGGGGGTGGGGGGAAGGGGGTGTGAGAAAAATAGAGGAATCAAAAATGACTTCAACTGAGAAGTGTAGATTTGGTGGGGAAATCAAGAGCTTACTCGTGGAAACAGTAAGTTTGAAATGGCTACTAGACAGCCAAGTGGAGCTGTGGAGACGGCCATTGGATGTATGATTCTGGAATTTGGGAGATATAAATATTGGAGTCATTGATACATAACTAATACTTGTCTTAGTTTGGATTCCCCTAGAAACAGATTCTGAGACAAGGATTTGAGTACAAGTAGTTTATATGGGAGGTGAACTCAAGAACTACTGGTAGAGAAGTGGAGGAGTGAGACAGGAAAAGGAAAGAAGTCCATGAAAGGTGTGTGGTGAACTAAGGTACCCCTGTGGGCAACTGAAGTTCAGTGCCACTGTGGGACTCTGGGAGAGCTGCAACCACAGGGAGTTGTAAAAAGCAAACAAGAAAGATGCTGTCTCAGTTTCCTAGTGCTCCTACTATAACAGAAATGCCACAAATGAGTGGTTTTAAAAAATCAGACATTTATTTTTTCACAATTCTGAAGGCTGAAAGTCCAAATCAGGGCCTCGGCTGTGTTGATTCCTTGTATCCCAGACATTCCTTGGTTTCTCAGCAATCCTCACACGGTATCTGCCTTTCCCCATATAAGCGTGACTCTGTGTCTAATTTGCTCTTTTTGTGCCTCAGAAGAGATTAGATCTAATCAGTATGATTGAATTAACAAAGAAAACCCTATTTCCAACAGGATTACATCCATAGGTACTGAGATTAGGACCCCAACATATATTTTGGGGGGGGGACACAGTTTAATCCGTAACAGGTGTAGATGAAATAGCTCCACCTTTCTCCAGTAGGAATCTCTTACTCTGGACCTTTTGATGTTAGAGTTCACACCCTTTAATAAACCTCTGGTCAAAGATTCTAGTAAGATAACTCCTAGAGACCTGAGGCTGGGTCATCTGGACCTTTCTGTTACTCCTGGCCAATAGGAGTAAAGGTGTTGTCTTTCTGTCCCAGTATCCAGTTTCTGAACAAGACCACACAGCCCATTTATAGGGGCTAGCTGGCGCAGTGGTTAAGAGCTTGGCTGTTAACCAAAAGGTCAGCAGTTCAAATCCACCAGCCGCTACTTGGAAACCCTATGGGGCAGTTCTACTCTGTCCTATAGAGTTGCTATAAGTCGGAATCAACTCGACGGCAATGGGATTTTTGGGTTAGGAATCCTTGGATGGCACAAACGGTTAAGCACTGGACTCCTAACAGAAAGGTTGGCAGTTCAAACCCACCCAGAGGCACCTTGGAAGACAGGCCTGATGATCTACTTCCAAAAGGTCACAGCCTTGAAAACCCTACGGAGCAGCTGTACTCCGCACACACGGCGTCACCATGAGCTGGAATCGACTCGATGGCAACTAACAACAACAGAGGGCATCTATAGCACTAAAGCCACAGGAAGTGGGGAAGGAAGGGGTGAGCTCGTACTTTAGTAGAGTGACAGAATAGTCAGGAAAAAGACAATGCAGCATCGCTGGGGCTGGGGAAGGAGACTGGGTCACTTGTAGCTCCTGACACTTTGGGTGGCTCCCTTAAGTTCCCTGTAGATGGACGTGGCTCCTCCTTCAGAAACCACATTTCCTGAGAGTCTGGATAACCTGCAGTTACTTTGACTTCCTTGTCCTGCTTCCTTGAAGGTCTTTGCAAAGATTTTGCTCGCCTGGCTGTCATACCCTTATGACTTAGTCAGCCTGGTTCTGAAGTCCTGAACTTCCTGCTTGCAGCAGGTCTGTACGGAGAAATCTGTGCCTGAAGAGGGTGGGCCCCTGGATACCATCTCTTTGGGATTTCTGACTTGTCTCATCTGGGATGAAGGGAAATAGCAGCAGACACTGTACTTTGCTGTACCGGAGCTTTCTTCATTCTGTTCTCTGTCTGAAGTGCCGTTGCCCCACACAGGAAGTCCATGCTTCTTCTTCAGGAGCACTTAACCGTTTGCACCACCTACACGGGATACACTAATTTCTATGTTATTTTGTTACTTTGCCAAATTCTAATGGAAAAGTTATCCTGTGATGGTCAGCTTGGCTGGGCTATGGTGCCCAGTTGTTTGGTCAAACCCTAATCTAGATGTTTCTGTGAAGGTATTCACGTGTGTCCACATTTCCAGTCAGTTGACTTTAAGTAAAGCAGACCACCCTCCATCACGTGGGTGGGCTTCATCCAATGAATCGAAGGCTTTAAGAGCAAAACAGGTTTCCCAGAGAAAAAGGAATTCTGGCTCAAAGCTCTAACATAGAATCCTGTCTGAGTTTGCAACCCGCTGGCCTGCCCTATGGATTTCAGACTCAGGACTGCAACATCAACACTTCCCTGAGTCTCCAGCCTGCAGGCCTGCTCAACAAACTTGCAACTTGGCCACCTCCACAAGGCATGAGCCAATTGCTTAAAATAACCCCCTTCTCTCTCTCTCTCTATGTATATCCCATCAGTTCTGTTTCTCTGGATAACCCTGACTGATATGGACTCCTTGGCCACTTATTGGATGTCCAGGCTGTAGGATCAACAACAGGCATAGACAGTGGTATGTGCTGAGTCTTACCCCAGGAGTCTGAAAGACAGTAATTCTTTTGCGATCTGAACCTTGAGGGGGGAAAAAATGGTCAAGGCTAGGTTTAGACCTCAAAGTCAGGCAATTTCAGTTTACTTCTGACCAGATAATGGAATCTTTGTAACAATAACATTTGCTTAACATCTGAAACCTAAAAATGCCTCTATTTCTAGGGCAATGTCATCTCTATATTAAGAAAACATTTCTGGATGCCAAAAAATTTAGCCTGATATTTTTTAAAGTCATTCTAGTTCGCCTGTGATGAATGAGAGAAGGACTGAAACAAAACATTTCCTGGCTTTACTTGAACAAACCGTAGCCTTCCCAAGAGTAACTTTTCTGTTGCTTACTCACTGTGGTAAATAAACGTCAAAAATACTCACTCTTGGGGGGGCCCTCATACCATCAAGAAAGCAGTGCCAGGAGCAGAGCGTGCCCTTTGGACAGAGGTCCCTGTGTGGCCGAGAAGCTCCTAGTCCAGGGGAACACTGATGAGAAGGCCGACAGAGAGAGAAAGACTTCCCCGGGGGCTGACACCCTGAATTTGGACTTATAGCCTACTTTGACTGTGAGGAAATAAACTTCTCTTCATTAAAAAAAAAAAAAAAAAAAAAATACTCACTCTTCCCCACTTTTACCTCCTGAGAGGAATATACTTCTCTTGCCCCTTGACTTTGGGCTTGGCCGTGTGTTGTGGATTTAATTGTGTTCTCCTAAAATATGTGTTGAAACTGTAAACCCCTATACCTGTGGATGAAGGCCTGGTGGCGCAGTGGTTAAGAGCTCGGCTGCTGACCAAAAGGTTGGCAATTTGAATCTACCAGCTGCTCCTTGGAAACCCTATGGGGCAGTTCTACTCTGTCCTACAGGGTCACTGTAAGTTGGAATTGACTCGACAGCAATGGGTTTGGTTTTTGGTATACCTGTGGATGGATGGCGATGGTGATTCAGGGGTAGAATTCTCACCTTCTATGCAGAGACCCAGGTTTGATTCCTGGCCAATGCACTTCATGTACAGCCACCACCCATCTGTCAGTGGAGGCTTGCATGTTGCTATGATGCTGGACACGTTTCAGCAGAGGTTCCAGACTAAGACAGACTAGGAAGAAAGAGATCTCCTGAAAATCGGCTAATGAAAACCAAATGGATCACAATGCCCTGATCTGCATCCGATCATGGGGATGGTACAGGACCAGATGGCATTTCATTCTGTTGTGCATGGGCTCGCCATGAGTCAGATGCTGACTGGACAGCAGCAATAACAACACTGATGACTGATATGGGGCACTGGAGCTCATTTCCACTGAATTTCTCTGGGAGGTGGTGTACAAGATGCCTTAAAGTTGTCCCACCCAAAGGATGAGAAAGCCAGAGTATTTAGGCGCTAACCCCATCTGTCATTAGTCTGAGGGCTGATCCCAAGGATGTTAAGTCCCTGGTACTTCCAGCATACTTCTGGGGTCAGAGAAAGTTCTCAGGCCAAGACATGCAGGTCTTTGCATAGAAAGCGATTGGGGTGTACAGGGATGTTGAGTGCCAAGGGGATATGAGCAGGGGCCCAAAAGTATCAACTTCAGAGGTGCCATTGATTACAGACACACTATCAAAGCTTCCTCTCAACGGGAGGAAACCGAAACGCCAGCAGTCCAGGGTGGCAAGATATAGAAAGCATAAACTATAATCCTTTTGATAGCAATTCTACTTTCTTCCCACCCAAGATTCTCGCATGCTTCTCCTCGAGTCCCAGACAATCACTGAAGGTCAGGCTAAGGGAGGCCTGAGAAGTATGTTTGCTTATCTTCTCAGGAGGCATTGGGAACAGGTCAGGGGAGTAGCTTGACCAAGCATAGCCCATAAGATAATTAAGGGGATTCTTTCTAATCCAGGGGAACTTGATGTCTACATTTTAAAGAAAGAATATCGCTTTCTCATGCTGTGCATTTTAATCATCTTATTTCTCTACTGACTTAAAAACCACAATTATCTCTTCAAAGGGAAATATTGAAGCTGAGGTGTATACTGTTCTTCAGATGACATTTCCATGTAGCACTTTCTCTTTAGATTTTATGGGGTTCCCCTGGTTCCACTTGAGTCCCAGGTAGCATTACAAGCTCTCTGCACCTCTTAATGTCAAACTGAGGAGTCCTTGGGTGGTGCAAACAGTTAACGTGCTTGACTGCTAACCGAAAGCTTGGAGATTCAAGTCCTCCCAGAGGTACCTTGGAAGAAAGGCCTGGCTATCTACTTCCAAAAAATCAGCCACTGAAAACCCTATGGAGCACAGTTCTACTCTAACACACATGGAGGTACTGTGAGTCGGAGTCGACTCAACAGCAACTGGTGATGTCAGACTGAAGGAGCAACTAAGACTCGGTCGATTTGTGTTTCCTAAATGGGGGCATGGCAGAGGGTGCGGGAAGAGAGAGTGCCCCTGCCAGAAGGTTCCCAGGAGCTACAGAAGGGCAACAATTGATATTGATTCTAGAAAACAGGTTCTCATGTAGCTTTTAAGCCAATTTCATGAAGGAAGGATTCCTTTCTATCAAGTGAGAAGAAGAACGAAAATGTACTGTTGAAATGCCAGTTACAAAGAGAAAAATATCTATGGGTAACACAATATTTTGCTTCATATAAAATGTCTTCACGTGGTCACTACGTTTTTCACTGATGGCCAAGAAATGTAATTAATTAAACTATGAAAATATGAGAAAGTCACAGCTGTTGGAAGCAGTGGGGTAGCTGGAAGCTTCTGCATCCTTGCTCAAGTAGCAACAGGTCATAGGGCAGTTGTATTTTTTAGTTGATTATGCCTAAAGACATACTGATTATTTACAAGTCTCCTCAAAGAAATCACACTTCTTAAAAGAAAAGAACAATAAGAGCTACATTTATATACTTATGAGAAATATGTAACTAAATACTTCGTTGCTTAATTTAACAACATGTATTGGACATGTTAAATTACGGTTGGCTGCTTGAACCCACCTAGTGGCGTCACGGAAGAAAGGCCTGGTGATCTGCTTCTGTAAAGATTACAGCCAAGAAAACACTATGGAACAGTTCTGCTCTGTAACACACGGTGTTACCATGAGTTGGAATTGACTCAACGGAAACAAGTTTTATTGGACACATGATAGGCGTCAGACACTATGAGTGATTAGAACTTTTGATCACTGGGGTTCCAGTTAATTGATAACCTAGGTTTGTCTTCCTGTACTTAACACTCATGGAGGTAAGCAATATGATAACAATGAAGTAGTTTTTTAAAAAAATAACTTGTTTTATTTCCTGGTCTGATCTTTCTCATTCTGTGTTTATACCTAGAGCTCTGAGTGGCATGCTGAGCATCTTACTAGACCTCAGCATCTGCCAGTCTGAGCAATACCTTGCATTCATCAAGGCTTCTTGTTTTACAAAGCCCTTTCAAATACATGATCTCCTTTAATTTCCATCTAAAGTGCATAAGATAAGTTTTATTGCCCTATTTTTTTAAATTGTACTTTAGATGGTTTACAGAACAAGCTAGCTTCTCATTAAACAGTTAGTACACATATTGTTTTATGACATTGGTTAACAACCCCACGACAGGTCAACACTCTCCCTTCTCGACCTTGGGTTCCCTATTACCAGCTTTCCTGTTCCCTTCTGCCTTCTGGTCCTTTCTCAGGGGTGTGCCCCTTTAGTCTCATTTTGTTTTATGGGCCTGTCTAATCTTTGAATGAAGGATGAACTTCAGGAGTGACTTCACTACTGTCCAGGGGCAATACTCTCAGGATTTCTCCAGCCTGTCAGGCCAGTAAGTCTGGTTTTTTTTTGTGTTAGAATTTTGTTCTACATTTTTCTCCAGCTCTGTCTGGGACCCTCTGTTGTGATCCCTGTCAGACAGTCAGTGGTGGTAGCCAGACACCATCTAGTTGTACTGGACTCAGTCTGGTGGAAGCTGTGGTAGTTGTGGTCCATTAGTCCTTTGGACTAATCTTTCCCTTGTGTTTAGTTTTCTTCATTCTCTCTTGCTCCTAAAGGGGTGAAACCAGCAGGGTATCTTAGAGGGCCACTCACTGGCCTTTAAGACCCCAGACACTACTCACCAAAGTAGAATGTAGAACATTATCTTTATAAACTATGTTACGCCAATTGAGCTAGATGTTCTCAGAGACCATGGTCTCCACATCCCTCATCCCAACAATTTGGTCCCTCAGGGAGTTTGGATGTGTTTATGAAGCTTCCAAGACCTTGCCTTGTACAAGTTGTGCTGGCTTCCCCAGTATTGTGTACTGTCTTACCCTTCACCAAAGTTACCACTTATCTATTGTCTACTTAGTGTTTTTCTATCCTCACCACTCCCCACCCTCGTAACCATCAAAGATTGTTTCTTTTTGTGTGTAAACCGTTTCATGAGTTTTTACAGTAGTGGTCTCATACGATATTTGTCCTTTTGTGATTAACTTATTTCACTCAGCATGATGCCCTCCAGATTCATCCATGTTGTGAGATGCTTCACAGATTCATCATTATTCTTTATCACTGCATAGTACTCCATTGTGTGTATGTACCATAGTTTGTTTATCCATTCATCTGTTGATGGGCATCTAGGTTGTTTCCATCTTTTTGCTGTTGCAAACAATGCTGCAGTGAATAGGGGTGTGCATATGTCTACTCGTGTTATGGCTCTTATTTTTCTAGGCTATATTCCCAGGAGTGGGATTGCTGGATTGTACGGTATGTCTATTTCTAGCTTTCTGAGGAAGCACCACACCGTTCTCCAAAATGGTTGTACCATTTTGCATTCTCACCATCAGTGCGTAAGAATTCTGATCTCCACGCAGCCTCTCCAACATTTGTGATTTTCTGTTTTTTTGATTTGTACCAATACTGCTGGAGTGAGATGGTATCTCACTGTGGTTTTGATTTGCATTTCTCTAATGGCTAGTGGTCGAGAGCATTTCCTCATATGTCTCTTAGCCTCTTGAATGTCTTTGGTGAAGTGTCTGTTCATTTCCTTTGCCCATTTTTTAATTGCATTATTTGTCTTTTTGTTGTAGAGTATTGGATTTTCCTATAGATTTTGGAGATTAGAACTTTGTGGGATTTGTAATAGCCAAAATTTTTTTCCCCCAGTCTGTAGGTTCTCTTTTTACTCTTTTTGTGAAGTCTTTTGATGAGCATAAGTGTTTAATTTTTAGAAGATCCCAGTTACCTACCTTATCTTCTGAAGTTTGCCTGTTGTTAGTTATGATTTGTATCCTGTTAATGCCGTGTGTTAGGGCCTCTAGTGTTGATCCTATTTTTTCTTCTATGATCTTTATAGTTTTTGACTTTATATTTAGGTGTTTGATCCATTTTGAATTAGTTTTTGTATATGGTGTGAGGTATGGGTCCTGTGTCATTTTTTTTTGCAGAGGGACATCCAGGTTTGCCAGCACCATTTGTTACAAAAGACTGTCTTTTCCCCATTTGATGGACTTTGGTTTTTTGCCCTGTTTTGTAGATGGAGAAATTGAGTCTAAAGTGAGTCTAAATTGAGCCTGATTTCCCTAATGACAAAGGGGGAGCACTTGGCAGAGCTTGAACTTGAACCCAGGTCTTCTGTTGCCCACCTTTCTTCCTTCTATCCATAAACATTTGAGCATTCACTCAGGCTCTATGCCAGTGGCTGAGATCGACACAACAGACCAGAGAGTCATTGTCCCTATCTTCACCAAAGCTTACAGACTTGTAAAGATATTGATGATAACTGCTAATTGTAATACAGTGTGGTAAATGCTATGTGACGGGGCAAGTAGAGTGTGGCTTGGGTACACATAGAGAGCTGCCATTGAGTTGACTTGACTCATGGTGACCTTATGTACCACAGAATGAAACATTGCCTGGTCCTGAATCATCCTCACAATCGCTGGAATGTTCAAGGCCATCATTGCAGCTATTGTGCCAGTCCATCTCACCGAGGATCTCCCTTACCCTCACTGGCCATCTGCTTCACCAAACGTGATGTCCTCCTCCAGCAACTGATCCTTTCTGATGATGTGATCTAAGCAAGCGTGTTGGACAATGTGCTGGGCTGATCCAGAAGGTTTTCACTGGCTAATTTTCAAAAGTAGATTGCCAGGCATTTCTTCCTAGTCTGTCTTAGTCTGGAAGCTCTGCTGAAACTTGTCCATCATGGTGACCATGCTGGTATTTGAAATACTGATGGCATAGCTTCCAGCATCACAGCAGCACGTAAGCCACCACAGTATGACAAACTGACAGATAGTTGGTGGGCAGGTATGGTACATGTTTAGGGGACACTGAACAACTTCTTATAGGGAGTTGAGGAAGGCTTCCCAGAGAATGTGATGAAAAGTACTGGTTAACTAGGTGAGGAATGGGTGGTGGTAAGTGTTCTGGGCAAGAGAACAGCATGTAAAAAATACAATAGACCAAAGTAATAAGCTCATGAAAACGTGCCTAACATCTTTAGTCATTGTTGTTGGGTGTCATCGAGTTGATTTTCAACTCATAGCAACCCCATGTGATAGAACAAAACTGCCCCATAGGGTTTCCGAGGAGCAGTTGGTGGATTTGAACTGACGACCTTTTGGTTAGCAGCCAAACGCTTAACCACTGTGCCACCAGGGCTCCCTTTAGTCATTAGGGAAATGTAAATTAATACTAAAATAAGATACTACTTCACACTCAGTAGAATAGCGATAATTAAGACCGACAATACCAAGTGCTGATGAAGATATGGAGCAACTGGAACTCACATATTTTGCTGGTGGGAGTATAAAATGATATAACCACTTTGGAAAAGAGTTTGGCAGTTTCTTACAAAGTTAAACATACACTTAACTTATGATCTAGCAATTGCAGTCCTAGGCAATTATACAAGATGAATGAAAATGTATGTTCACAAAAGGACTTGTGTAAGAATGTTCATAGCAACTTTATTCAAGTACTCAAAAATTGGTGAAAACAACTCAAATGTCCATCAACAGGAGAACGAGTAAACATATAGTGGTATATTACCATTTAGCAATAGAAAGGAATGAATTACTGTACTGTGCATGCAACACCATGAATGGATCTCACAAACATAATGCTGAGCAAAAAAAGCCAAGTACAAAAGAGTATATATTGTATGATTCCACTTATATGAAGTTCTAGAACAGACAAAACTAATTAAAGGTGAAAGTAATCAGTGGTTGCCTTTGGGGAATAAGAGAAAGGACGAGGACTCTTTCTCACCAGATGGAAAGGTGATAAGGGTATGGGTAAACAGGTTTACCTATTTGTCAAAATGGTTCAGTTAAGATTTCTGCATTTCAATGTTCGTACATTTTACCTTAAAAACTAAAAAATAATTACAACCACCAAACTGAGGTGATGGGAAGTAGGTAGAGGAATAGATGAAACAGGGTGGTGGAATGTTGATAACAGTTGAAGTTGAGTGACAAGTGAGTGGGGTTCATTATACTATTCTGTTCGAGATTTTCCACTAAAAAAGTTTTTCTAAAAGACAATGTAAGCAAAAATGATCAAAGGGCTTTCCGGGAACTGAAAATAGTCCTGTGTGGCTAGAGGGGAGAGTGACCTTTCCGCTGTTTTATCCCCCAGGAATCCTCCCAACAGTGGCAAACTGAAACACCAAATCTCTTAGTCACATCCGATTCTAGAGCATGGATGGTTACAATGACTAGCTGACATAAACGAATAATTGTGGTGGGAAAAACAGATGCTGACATCTCAAGTATAAACATAACATACCAAATACTGTTCCTTGAGGTACCTGGCAACTCTCAATTGGAACAAGAATTCAAACAGGAGCCATGTAACTACCATGGAATATGGACGTGTTTAATAGTACAGGTTCAGACCGGTATAATCCCCTTTCTTAACCTAGTAAATCTCTTGAAGTTGTAGTTACTGAGCTACACCACACCCAACCAACAGATAATTTTAAAAAATGATAAATGTCTTATAAAGGAAATAATTATGCATGAAAATGCACAAGAAAGATGCTCAATAATTATCCCATTCATCACCTCTCATCACTCCCTGTTTATTTTAAAACAGATTAATGCCAAATGCTGTGGGTGTTTCCGTAAGATTGTATACTAAATGTCCTTCATCTTAATATGCTTGTGTGTGTGTGTGTGTGTGTGTGTGTGTTGTGTGTGTTTGTGATCAGGGGTCCGTGTAGACTTGTTAGAGTGAATTACAGATTTCTTTTTAGGAAGGGAAAGGGAAGCTCAGCCCTTTCATTTATACATCAGGGAACTGAAACTAGGAAAAATGAAGTGCCTTTTCCAAGGTGACAAGGGGTAGGACCACAACACTGATCTTCTGATTTCTTTGAGTTCAGGTGGATTATTCTGCAAAGTGCACACATATGAAATCCTTTCCATTGGCTGCCTCCGTACTAACTCAAGAGAACTTTATCTCAGCAATTCACAGAACACTACCCAAACACAGAATTGTGTAAAATATTTCCAGTGAACTAGTAGAAATATTCTCTGCCCCGTGGAGATTACAATGCTGGAACAGGGAAACATCTTCAAAAGATTTTGAAAAATCCTGCCAATTCACCATTTACCTATGTTTGTGGACACAGCATTCAAGTAGATACTGAAGTGCTCAAAATTCTGTCCTCTATTTTCCTTCCTTGCCCTTCTCTTACTTGGGTGCCACCACACACTCTTTACATCAGTGTGTTCAAGTTGTGGGGTACAATCCACTAGTGGTTTATGAAATCTACTTAATAGGCCACAATCAGCATTTTTTAAAATGAAATTAAATAGATTAGAAAATACTAGCGTACAATGTACATGGTTACAGCAAGTATTATTTTGTGAAATTTTTGTTTCCATCATGTACATATGGGTGTCCGTTCGGTAGCAGTGTAAAAAAGTCCTTAGTGCGGATCACAGTCAAAGCGCTTGAGAGCCACTGCCTTACTCCATACTAACATTAGGAGTGGATAGAGAACTGGGTCTTCTCCAGGTACGTTCATGTAACAGAGGTCAAACCCTCTGCTGCACAGATAAACAACTGGAGAAATGAAAAGAGAAGAAGGGCCAGGAGTTTTGTGGTTCATTTCACACCATATGTTGTCCATAGCTCTCTTTCATGTTTACCTTATTATGTATTCTTGGTAGTTTAAATTAATCGGGATCTAAATTAACCACCGTTCTTCCAAAAAACATACCAGTGGCCGTCAAGTCAACTCCAACTCATGGCGACCCCATGTGTGTCAGAGTAGAACTATGCTCCATAGCATTTTCAGTGGCTAATTTTTCAGAAGTAGATTGTTACGACTTTCTTCTGAGGTGTTTCTGTGTGGACTTGAACTTCTAAAATTTTGGTTAGCAGTTGAGCATATATTAATCATTCGCATTACCCAAGAAATTTCCAGACTATATAAACCCCTTGCCACTGAGCTGATTCTGACTCATAGCAACCCTACAGGACAGAGTAGAACTGCCCCCACAGGGTTTCCAAGGCTGTAAATCTTTACAGGAGCAGACTGCCACATCTTTCTCCCGCAGAGTGACTGGTGGGTTCGAACCACTGACCTTTCAGTTAGCAGCCAAGCGCTTAACACCTGCATCACCAGGGTTCCCCCAAACAACGTAGGGACCTTAAAATGCTTTAACTCCAAATACCCCTCTCTCAACTCTCATGTTCTTGTCATCCACTATTTTAATTCTCATTTTTTTTAACCACTCAAATTAGACATTATTATTATCAACATTTATCATATTACACAATGTGTGGACTTACCTACATGCTTGCTAATTTTTTAAATCTCTGAACTTGGATTTGTGTGTGTGTGGTAAAATTCACATAACATAAAATTCACTATTTTACCCATTTTGAAGTGTACAATTCAGTGGCACTTAGTACATTCACAATGTTGTGAAACTGTCACCACTATCTAGCTCTAGAACATTTCCGACATCCCAAAAGGAAACCCCATACCCATTAAGCAGTCACTCCCGTTTGTATCTGGGGCCACTCTAGTCCCTTCAAAGGTTCTGACTTAATGGAAGAATCTCGCTCCCCACTTTGCAGAAAGTTCAAGACTTAATCTTCTAATCCCAGTACTGCTGTTGACACTTCCCCCCAAGGCAGTCCCAGCCTTTTCATTTAACTGTTTATCATTCCAATTGTAGCTGTTTTTCATTTTCTGGGGGATTTTTCTTATTTCTTGTAAGTGAGCAATACATTAAAAATTATATTTGAAATGTAAACATGTTCTAGTCCTATTTAATGGGAGAGCCACTCTATCTGGTCTAGCATAATCTAGCAGTGAGAGGCATAGGAAATACTTTCATCTGTTATCAGAGGAAGGTTATGACTTTGGAAGAAAAAAAACGAAGTAAAAAATAAGCCTTCTAGATGTGTAAACAGGATTTGGTTTCTTGGACCATGATTACACCGTGCTTCTTCTGAGAGCTAGAAAGAGACAGCAGAGTAAAGTTATACATGGTACTAGTATGGGTTTAAATCAAGTTCACCCTAAAAAGAAAAAGGAGGGAAAATGTTGTCTTATATCTAACTACTTAAAACATATTGTATTTAGTCAAACGAGAACCTAACTTACTATGTAAACTTTCACCAAAAACTCAATAAAAAATAAACAAACATGTCGTATTTTCACGAAATGATATACTTCTTGAAAGTAAGGTCTATATTTCTTCCATTTTGCTTAGAACACCAGCATAGAATAAGCACTTATGTATACTTTGGGGCCCTAAACTTCTAGCTAAAAAGATCTTTAAAGGTCATGTAGTTCTACAGCTTTGATTTGCAGACAAATAACTTGGACTACAGTTTCAGGGGATTTGTCCAGAGGTCGCACTGTTTGCGTACCAGATTGTGGGAGTAGACCAAAGCCTCCTGACTCCAGACCATGCTTATGAATTACAGCACATGGCATCGAATCAAATCAACATGACTTGTTCAAGTCTGTGGCACTGCATATCAAAAAGAAGGGGAAATGCCCTTTGGACTAATTGGGTTTTTTCCTCCCCTTTTGCAGAACTGATGACTTCATACATAACCTCGTTTGTGGAAAGAAGAGCATATTCTTTATGAATATAAATGCTCAATTGTGCATTTTTAAAAAAATACTTCACACTAGAAGGACAAAATCATGTTTTGTAATAGTTCAACTCCTAACCTCAGTGGCTAAAGTTGGATACTGCCAAAGAGTAGGAGTCCAGGAGAGAACTGATTTGTGCATCAAAACAGAAGTATAAATAGTAAACATGTGATGAAAGAGGCTAAGAGAAGAAACAGAGCCATGGATGTGTGAAGTGGGCCAGGCTGGGTTCTGAAATTCTAGAAGATGGGTATGCTTTGCTGGTTTTTGGAGTGGTTTTAAAGGGGTCGAGACCAATGTACACCGTCTGTACTTACCCACTTGCTGATATTCGGGGAGGGGCTGCATATAACTGGGTTGGCGTTTCTTTAGTCGAAGGTTGCCACGTGGCTGGGGATTTGCTTGTCACGCACTATGGACACCCACTTGATTCTCAGGGCTGCAGGACAGCCTCGTTCCCTTCTCCAACAATAGAGGTGAACTACAGAGGTAGGATGGGGTAGCAGGGTCTATAGGATAGATTCTGATAGGCTGGGTGGAGCAGGGAGCAGTGAAGGACAGGTGTATGTATAACATGGGTGAGGAGCTAGAGATGTAGGTACCATAATGACAACTTCGGACACTCGAGAGTGGGCACAGGTCTCTGTCTCACAGCTGGCGTTAGTAGTACAGACCTGGCAGGAAGAGACTACACCTGTTTCACCACTTGAGTCGCTGTCTCTGGTGTGTGGCACTTGCCAGGTAAGGCCTGATAGCTCTCGCCGGCCCCCTGATGGATGCAGCGGGGAATGATAAAAGATGGAGTGGATGTACACAGGGAAACCGTAGTTAGAGTGGATACAGGGAGACAAGGCATAGACAAGTCAGGAGGTCATTGCGGCCAAAGAGAAATGACGGCAACTTGAATAACAAAAGGGTTACAACTGCAGTGAAAAAAGATATTTAAAAATTATGGGAGAATACGACATAATATTTTAGTACTATAAACTTAAAAATCTAGATGAAATGGATTATTTTATAGAAAATACAAATTACCAAATTCAATTCGAGAAGAGAGAGAAAATCTGAACAGACCAGGTAGCACCAGGGGTCTGGGGTGAAGTTGAAGGGACAAAAAGCTTGTAAAGGTATCTACTCTCTGAAAGCGTCAAGGTCAAATGATTTAGCAAGAGAACACTATCAAATTATGATATTCAAATTATTCCAAGGCACCAGAAAAGAAGGACATTTCCCAATTCATCTTACAAGGTGAGAATAACCTGGAACCAAAACCTTACAAAGACTCATTCAAAACTGTAGATCAGCCTATCTAGCAAAATACAGATGCAAAAATCCTAATATGTAACAGTGGAATTCAACAGCATATTTAAAAAAAAATACACTGTGCCCAAAAAGGTTTTATGTCAAACATTAAAGACTAACCACTGTGCAACCAGGGCTCCTTGACAGTTAAATACTAGGACATCTATAAAATGATCAATTAATAAATTTTATTAATAGAGTAAGAGTAAAAGCACAAAAGACCAGGAACCAGTAGTTAGACCAGAAATCAGAGGCTGGAGAAGTAGTCTTTTTGGGTCCAGAACTAAATACAATAAAGATAATCATTCTAAGCAAAGAATAGGGAAAATGAGAAAATTAACGTATGGAAGCAAAAAACCAAACCTGATCCTGTCGAGTGGATTCCCACTCATAGTGACCCTACAGGACAGAGTAGAACTGCCCCATAGGGTTTCCAAGGAGTGGCTGGTGGATTCAAACTGCTGACCCTTTGGTTAGCAGCCGAGCTCTTAACCACTACACCATCAAGACTCTATGGAGGCAGAGTCTGTATATTTAAATGTTTGATAATCTTTCCTGTTCTTTTCCCCGTTGGGATCCTTCAGCTACCATAGGAAGATTCTGTCCATCTATAATGAATTATTCAAGCCATTAGATGCATTAATAATATAGAGATTTATCTGTGCTGTTGCCTGGTGACTAGGAGTCTGAGCAGCCCTGGGACTGCACCTGTGAGGTGTTAAGATCTCGAAGGAGAGCTCAGGTGATCAACAAGCATTTGGGTTAGACCCTGAGGCAGGCTTTGGTGCAGACGGCCCTGAGGAGGAAATCTGCCCCTATACTCACCTGGTGACCTCAGGCCATTGCCTTGACTCTCTGAGGCCCTATAGTCTCCTCTGTAAAATGAGGAGACTGTGATGTGTCTTTCAAGACTGTTATGAGAAATAAAATGAGATCATTAGTATGAAGAAGCTAGCTCAGACCCAGGCTCACACTCAATGGCTGGTAGCTGGTATATTGATGATGATTGCTAGGCCTTCACATGCGCTTTCTCCTCTGACTGCCAGAGAGCAGACCAACATTGCCCTTCCCACATGAGCAAAGCCCTTCCCACGTGAGCAAAGCCCTTCCCACGTGAGCAAAGCCCTTGCCGAAGTCCTGAGTTAGCTTCAGAAATGTTCTGGCTAAGCCATTCTTCTACGAGTTGTGTCAAGGGTGCAAACTGATCTTTTTGAAAGGCATAAGCAGAGAAATCAGTGAGGAGAAGCTAAGTTACACAGTCATTACATTTGAAATACATACAAATATCGAAATACACTAAATTCTTGGCATTAGAAAATAGATAATTTGAAGTATTGATTTTCTTTAAAAAAATTTAGAGCACTTATTACTTTTTCTAAGTACAAGTATATAGGTATAAATATTTCATTTCATCCTCACAATAACACTGTGAGGTACCCAGGACAGAGTACATCGTTCCCAGTCAACTGGTATGAAAACTGGGGTTCAGAGAAGTTCAGTGACTCATCCAAAGCCACACAGATATCTGTTGTCAGAATCTGAACCACAACCCAGATCTTAAGATATCATGTACAAGAGTACTCTTTTCTTTCTCCTTCTTTCCTCTCTTGCTTTCTTTTCTCCTAGACCCCTCCTCCTTCATCTCCTCCTTCTTCATTATGCAATACTGCACACACACATACACAAAAACATATATGATCTAAATAAAATGAATGCCCATTAACCTATCATTCAAGGTTAAGAAATATGATAATACCAATACCTCTGAAGCCCAACTGCATTCTACCCACAAGCAGTAACCTCTATGCTGGATTTTGTAGTTCTTGTTCCCTTTTCTTTCTAGCTTTATTACACACTTATGTGTCCCTAAGGAGCCCTGGTGGTGCAATGGTTAAGCACTTGGCTGCTAACTGAAAGTTTGCCAGCCGAACCCATCAGTGGCTCCACAGGAGAAGGATGTGGCAGTTTGCTTCAGTAACGATTATAGCCTAGAAAATCCTATGGGGCAGTTCTACTGTGTCCTATAGGGTTGCTATGAGTCAGAATCCACTTAATGGCACACAATGACAACAACATCAACATACATCCCAATATATATATTAATTTTAGCATATTGTTGGACTTTAGGTAAATGGAATCCTATTACATGTATTCTTTTTTCTGCTCAACACTGAGTATCTGAGATTCATCCTTGTTGATGTGTCTAGCTGTAGGTCACTCATTTTCACTGCTTTAAGGTTTTCCATTTTATGAATATACCATACTTTATTCATCTATTCTCCTACTGATGGGCATCTGGGTTATTTTCAGGTTTGTGCTATTTCGAGCAAAGCTGCATAGGACTCCTGTTAGGCCTGTGCAAGAAGAGTTTTGCCAAGGTATTTACCAGCCGTGAAATTACTAGTTCATCACGGGTGCCACCTACAACTTTACTAGCGAATGCCAAATTGTTTTCCAAGCTGACTGTTCCAATGCCCACCAGCAGAGAAGTTCCAATTACTCCGCATTCTCACCAGCTTGAAAGCGTCAGACTTCTACATTTTAGCCAATCTCACACCTAGTATTCTTGTCTTGGTTTCTAAATGCTATTCTCCAATAAAAGGAAGCAGGCCTCTTGGGAATATAGTTGATCCCAGGCTAGGGAATATACCAGATGATCCTGGAACATCTTGTGGGGCTGGAAAGTAAGAAAATGCTGCCCCCTCCCCACCAAAAAAAAAAACCAAAAACCAAAAACCAAAAAACAACAACCTGAAGGAGCTCCTAATTGCCAAAGCGGGAACAATCTGAACAGCAAAATAAACACAGTATTGGATTTTAATCCATAAAATATAATAAATATCCAGGAGTCCATGATGATATAAAATAAACAAGGGAGTTGGGCAGGTCTTCCTTATGGTAAAATTCCAATTGTAAATGTCAAAGAAAAGAGAAAATTAGAAAATCACCTTTAAACACCACAGTAAAGAGTGTGGCAGATAGGAGTTACCACCCAAGATGCTAAAATTAGTAGGTGCAAGTTTGACAAGAAATAAAGTTTGCACAAACTATCTCCCCAAGGGGGTCTGTAGGAACTCCCTGTACTTTCTGCACGATTTTTCTGTAATTCCCAAATTTCTCTAGAAACAAAAACAACAATAACAACAAACCACAATGTCTATTTAAATTTTTAAAAATATCTCCCCAAAGATATTTATTCATTACAAACGGAAAGATAGTAATTTTATAGTGGCGAAACCTGGCATAAACCTTCTTAACCAAATGACCAAGGTCGACACCACCCGTAAAAAGACACACTGACATCACGAGCCCTGTGATTCGATGAAATTAGAAGGACACAACACCATCCCTGTGGTGTTTTCACCTAAAATGCACAACCTCAGTTCAATCACGAGAAACCATTAAACTCAAGTTGAGAGACATTCAACAAAACCAAAAAGTAAACTAACCTACCATAAAAAAACAAACAAACAAAAAACCCTGATTCTGACTCATAGTGACCCTATAGGACAGAGTAGAGCTGCCCCATAGGGTTTCCAAGGAGCAGGTGGTGGACTCGAACTGCCGACCTTTTGGTTAGCAGGCTGCCCCATAGGGTTTCCAAGGAGCAGGTGGTGGACTCGAACTGCTGACCTTTGGGTTAGCAGCCAAACGCCTAACCACTGTACCACCAGGGCTCAGAATTAACCCACAGACTTGTCTAACTGAAAAGCTGTGAGGTAAATACGGCCAAACGTGAAGATGTGATCATGATGGATGGTAGATGCACAGTGTTTACATATTATTCTCAATTCTTCTGGGGGTGTTTCAAACATTATATAATTTTAAAATTCTTAAAATAAAAAGAATAATTAGGGGTTAGTTAGGATAGGAAACACATTCCAGGCAAAAGGAACAGCATGTGCAAAGGCTCGGTGGTGAGAAATACCTTAGAGATACAGGTAAGATGCCTGATGATGGTGCTTAGCAGAGAAAGGAAGAAGAGAAATGGGGGAGTAATTAGTGGGCACAACAGAGTCAAGATCTAGCGACCAAAGCCACAAGAAGCGACAGCTGCTCCCGAACCATTTTAAATACACAGCACACAGAGGTGTTTGGTGGCCGGTCCATACAGCTAAACACTCATTATATACCACAGGGAGAGAAAGAGGACTATCACATGCAGAGCATCTGTATATAGCAGGCACTTTACATACACTATCTCATTTAATCTTCCCAACAGCCCAGAGCTAGATATGATTATTCCTATTTTACATGTGAGGAGCGTGAAGATAGAGAGGTTAACTAATTTGCCCAATATCACACAAGTAGTAAATAGCAGGGAATCCCTGGGTGGTGCAAAGAGTTAATATCCTTGGTTGCTAACTGAAAGATTGGAGGTTCGACTCCACCCAGAGGCGCCTTGGAGGGCTGGTGATCTACTTCCAAAAACCCAACCACTGAAAACCCTATGGACACACATGGGTCGCCGTGAGTCGGAATAGACTCATCAGTAACTGGCTGAGTAAGTTGTAGAGCCAGGAATCTGTCCACATCTGTTTGATTCTAAAGCCAACGATCTTTTATTTTTAAAACAGTTTTTTTAAGGTATAATTTACATACCATAAATTTGCCAATTTTAAGTGTACAATTCAGTGAGTTTTAGTGAGTTTATACAATTGTGCAACCATCACCACAATCTAGCTTTAGAACACTTTCATCATCCCAAAAAGTTTCCTTGTGTTCATTTATAGTTAATCCCCACTCTCACCCCTGAGGTAACCACTGGCGTGTTTTCTGTCTCTATAATCTTGCCTTTTTCAGAAATTTTATATAAATGGAATCATGCAACATGTAGTCTCCAGTCCTCTTTTATGTCACTATGTTCCCGAGAGGCAAGAATCAGTAGTAATAGTTATTATTATTATTTTAGATGGACTTATAAATTCAATTCACCATTTATAAACTATTAAAGGCAATGATTCTCGTATATCTGAGATTTTGGTGGTGCATCTCTTCAGTAAAGGAAAAATGTAATATGGTGTTCCAAAGTGCAATAATAAGACCGTTTCTAAAGCCATGATTTCAGCGCCACTTAACAGTCAGCAAATGTACACAGACAGCACTCACTGTTGTCGTTGTTGTTAGGTGCCGTCCAGTCGATTCCGACTCATAGCAACCCTATGCACAACAGAATGAAACACTACCTATTCCTGCGCTATCCTCACAATCATTGCTATGTTTGAGCACATTGTTGGAGCCACCGTGTCAATCCATCTCACTGAGGATTCCTCTTTTTCGCTGACCCTCTACTCTACCAAGCATGATGTTCTTCTACAGGGACTGGTCCCTCCTGATAACACGTCCAAAGTATGTGAGACAAAGTCTACCCATCCTCACTCCTAATGAACGTTCTGGCTGTACTTCTTCCAAGATAGATTTGTTTGTTCTTCTGACAGTCCACTGTACATTCAATATTCTTCTCCAACATCATAACTCAAAAGCATTGATTCTTCTTATGGTCTTATTTATTGTCCAGCTTTCATATGCATATGAAGCAACTGAAAACACCATGGCTTGGGTCAGGCTTTTAGGTAGATATTAAATTGAATTTATTATTTACAAGAACAGTTGATTAGAGACTGGTGGGAGGTTACTTCCTGAGCACGAAGCCACTTTTTAATACTGGTTTCAAAGTTTGCTACGATCAGAGTAGTGAGTTTATGTACAGAATGGCGATTTGGTTGGTATATGGAGCAACAAAAAGATGCATCACTAAAATCTTGGAAATAAGGGAATCATTGCCTTTTATAGCTTACAAAATGGTGAACTGAGTTTTTGAGTCTACAAAATTGAGTGGCAAACCCTGGACCACAATGAATTCACTGGAGTTAGCTTCCAGTCCCGTTTGAGTGATATCATCCTTCTCACATTTTCTTTCAAACTCCTTAGGACCTGGGGAGGTGGCTCCTTAGACAGTGAGAGTCCGGAGCATACCTAAAACCTTCAGGCGTCCCTTTGCCTCCTCATCCACTCCTTATCAAGGTAAACTTCTCTGTTTCTTCCCTGTCCTGTTTGTGGTCATATTAGATTACATTTTCTAAGCAAAAAATCAGGATATTTGATCCAAAAAAGGTGAGTTGCTTTATAGAAACAACAGGATAGAACGTTTCTAATTAGCCAGTGTCCTGGGAAGCCAGTAAAGCACAGTTACTGGCCCAAATCCCATGTCTTCCTGTAAGAGGCATATTGAGGTTCTTCCAGAGGAGGAGTTAGTCTGTGGGTGTGGTCAGGCAAGGGGTGGAGGTGACAGGGCTGATTGTTTGTGGAAGCTTCCCTTGGACTGACTTCTCCACAGTCACCCAGCCTTGCTTTCATACTGCTCCCCCTAGCCTCTCAGTCTTCATGACTATGTCAACATCTTTCCTTAAGAATACTGGCCAAAAAAGGATACTTTTGAAGGAGCTCAAAGGGAGCGCTCTCCTGTCTCCTTTGCCCCTGCCAGGTTACCAGCACCTGCTTTCCAGTGTCTAAGTCTCCACTTACTCTTTATCCCAGACCAGCATCTGAGCCAGGAGGTGGCTTGGTCCAGCTGCTGGTGGGAAGGCTGTGTCTGTGTCCTTGAGCCCTCCATTTTGCTTCAGCTTGAGGTGAGCCATGGTCCCAAGCAGCAAGTAGCAGCAGTTCCAGACCCCTAGTTTCTCTCAAGAGAGGGAGCTCACCCCTCAGCAATGAGCACAGCTCTGGCCCGTCTTCTAGAGCAGTGCTCTCCAGAGCCTGCCTGCTACCTGGTGGGGGCAGGGATTCCAGACTCCACTGCTGCCTCTCGTCCCTTTGCCTCTGTGTTTCTGTTGGTTTTGGTCTGCAGAGATGTTTATCTTGTTTTTGAACCCAACAATATATTTTAGATGTACTCTTTTTATGCAATTTAGCACTATTGGGTGTTTAGAAGGGAAAACGATTGTGCAAATCAGACTGGAATGCTGCTCAATTTTAACATTGTTCTGGCCTCAGTCTTTTCCATTAAGTATCTAAATTTCTCATATTCCTGTCAGCTTCTTCTTGCCCTACCCACACACACTTAAGTAACACCCTTCCGCCAAAATACCGTGAGCCCCTAATAACTGCACTTGTGCTTATATTTGTTCTACTGTTATCAACAGTTCATGAGTTGATCTCTCCTTGAGAACAGGGATGAGACGTCATTTATCTTTTTATCTCTTGCACCTGGCACAGTAACTTGTTGATGGTCAGCACTAAAGACATTGTTAATTCACTACCTTCAAAATTCCTAATACAAGGTCTTAAACATTAGGAGACATTCAGTGACTAATTGGTTATTTACTTACTGGTTTGGTTGAGACCAGATCCTATATATTTCTGAATGTTTTACTCAGTTTTGCATTCTTCTTTTCCTTTTGCACTCTTCTTCCTCTTCCATTTTCTAAAGAAGGTAGAGATGCAAACTGTAAGGAATTAGATGAGTTTAGCAAAGAGGAATTACACCAAATTTAGATTTTTTTTCCAATTAAAAAGTAAAAACATTTTGCTTACTATTTTGTTAAAAGTTGGTCTCTCATTAATATTTTGCCTAATGTTGTGGGGTTTGGAGATCCTTTCCTATTGGTCCTAAAAAAGAAAAACAATTCTTTACAGCAGAGAAGCTCTACCAAGATAGATGCCTGGCCTTTAAATAATTGCTTAAGTTTCTGATAGTGAAGAGACACAGGCCACTTGAAGCTGCAGCTCTCTGCCTCAGCTGTCAGAGTGATCATGGGCCACAACCACCTGCCTTTCAGCTCCTCATCTCACCCAGAATCATCGAGCACTGGAGCCTTTGCCAGTACATACCTGACAAATCATAACTAGCGCCAAGCATGAGAGTAACTGTTCTTCTCTTGCTAATGTTCACATTCTGTGGTTGCCAACAGGTGACTTATCTATTACCTTTATCTGATGCCTACAGAGAGATGATGTCACAGACTAGTTAGGACACTCACCTGGCATGAAGAAACCGACACCAAGTTGTTGGCACGGCTGATGATGACTGGTCACAAAGTCCTTATTCTCGTTATTCCTCACTTGGAAACCTACCCATAAATGAAGCCAGCCAGGCTATTGGCAAAATTTATTTCATAAGGATTCTGTAAGGATTCCAGTGGGGAATATCAAGAACTTTGACTCACTCCTGTTGGAGTTACAGATCTCCATAAAGTATAGATCTCATATACATAAGTAGGGCATAAAATAGCACCTAAGAAGTAGCTCTAGAAACCATAGTTCCCAAGCCACTAGAAAGCATTCTGTTAACAAGGGTGCCAGCTGGGATAGTAGAAGCCTCCAAATGCCTATCACCCAAGTGAAATGTATTTTACATAACCAGGCTTAGTTCAGCTGCTTAAGATGCTCTCATCTTTAAGCAGGTTGTCTTTTGTCCTCTGTTGTAATTTTTTTATACTAAATGTTTCAGATTAATTTTTCCCCCTCTGTGTATCCTTTAAACCTCTTAGACTTCACATTATCTCAACTCAACTAGCATCTGTGGTCAGGCACTTGTGTTGACACGTGATCACACGCCTTTCCCTACCTAGCGCAGCTCCTGAACCCTTATCTTCCAGGACCAGCCTTTCACTGCCCGAAGAGGGCCTCCCAGTTGTTTGCTGTAACTGTTTCTCTCCAAAAGAAAACAAGAGAAAATCAACAAGGTTGATTTTACCCTGTAAATAAGAAATTGTATTGGGTCCTTAATCTATCATTGAGACTTTTTAAAGTTAAAACTTATTGAGCTCTTTCCATGTGTTGACTTGTTTAAATAACATAACAACTTTATGAGGTAGGTACCAGTATTAAGGCCGTCATACAACAGAAGAAACAAGTTGTCCGAGATCATATGGTTAGTGCAGAATAGAGCCAGGATTGGGCGGTCTGCCTCCAAAGCCCACACACTTACCCTTTGGACCAGTGGTAAGCCAAAGCATCAAAATCCAAGCTCTCCTGGAGCTTGCAGACCAGTGGAGAGAGAGATAATGTAAAATTACATTTAAGTCTATAAAGGAAAGGTATCTTGGCAACATGTAATTAACCTAAGAGATCTGACCCAGGCCGGCGGATAAGGTTTTCCTGGGGAAATGATCACTCAATAATATCAAAGTTGCCTAGGAGTTAATTAGACAAAGGGGACAAGGAGGGGTAGGGGAGGGAGAGAGGGAAGCGGAGAGAACAGCATTGTAAGTAGGGAAAACACATGTGCAAGGCCTAATGGCCACAGGAAGGAGAAAAGATGTCAGTACTGGGGCATGGGAAGCCACTGCAGTGTCTGAAGCTTGGAGGAGGAGGGGGTTAGCTGTGAGATGATCACGGAAGACATTCTACCAGCATCACCCCGGTTGGCCTGAGGGGAGCCAAAAGTGGATTCAGAGTGACTCAGTAGGCGGCTACTGGGAAAATCCAGGCCAGAGGTGAGGGTAGTTGGTGGTATCAAGGGATTGGGTGCAGGGGTGGGGATGGTGATGGGTTGGAAAAATGTATTTTAAAACACTACCCTTGACTGAAACTGTAGATTTTGTTTAGTTTGTGTAAAGTGGCTTTAACCAACAACTCCAGAAATTACACATCCAAATTACTGCCTTCAAAGTGTCATATGGGGAAGTTATACACCCGTTTCAACGATACTTCATGGCTCCAAACAATTCTGAAAGCATCTTTTAGAACTTCCTTCAGATGCAGCTTATGAATCAAACAAGAAAAATAGGATTATTGCTGTATATATAGTCATACTTTATAAATCCTTAAAGCTAAGAAAATAAATGTGTGTCATGTTTTTAAATTGATGCAGTGTTTATAAGAACTTCCTTTTATGAGTTTGACCTTCCAGTATATACAATGAGGTAACTTGAAGAAAATAAGCAAGTATGTGAGGGGAAAAAGCCAAGTCTCATTCTACATCAAAGAATGAGGATAAGTTCTTTAGGCAAAGAGCTAGCCAGCTGGGGTAACCCATACTGTTATCGTAAAGAGCCATCACTCCATAGGATTTTCTAGGCTGTACTTTTTACAAGAGATGGCCAGGTCTTTCTCCCATGAAGCTGCTGGGTGAGTTCAAACCACCCTTCCGGTTAGCAGATGAGTGCTCAACCATTGTGCCACCAGGGATCCCTGGGGAAACCCCATAGGCAGAAGAAATTCTTGGATTTTTTTTTTTTTCGGGGGGGGGGAGCAGATAATAAATATATCCTAGAAGGTCAAACACATATTCCCCACAGAAAAAGAATATAATGAAGTTACATCCATAAGTTTTTACAAGTACTGTGCATAGTGGAAAGGGTTCAAAGTTCAGTAGGAAGACTAGGAGTCAAATTAGGGCTCTGCTGTGAGCTGTGCAGTCTTGGACAAATCATCTGAGTCTTTTCTCATCTGTGAAATGGGGATGGAAGAGGCTGCACATGCTTGGCTCACTATTATTTACTCCCCATTGCTAACTGCCACATTGTCTCATGATCTGGTTTCTCCAGTCTTTACAAAAGGTTTAAGATTAACCGATGTTCCTCCTTGGAGGGTGGAAAACAAGTGATAATGATCTAAGGATGAAAACCGAACAAAGCACCCATCTTGTGACAAGAAAAACCAGGATGTCGCCAGATAATCCCAAAAAATGTCACCAGATAACCCCCAAGAATACCAGTAGAAGATTAACTCATCTGAGACATGACCACCTCAAAGGGAAACTATCACAAACTTCTAAGACCCATAATCCTGTCCCTATAAAAGCTTTCAGCCGATCTGCAGTTGGAGAGACGGGTTTTTTTTTTTTTTTTTTTTCTGGAGGAATCTATTCCCCTCTGTCTCCTATATACCGATATATAATAAAACCTATTGCTGCTCACCTCAACCCTGTCTCAGAATTGGCTATTGTGGCAGGCGGCTCCAAGCCACGTTATTGCGGTAACAGGGATATATGTGTCAGATGTTTTGTGAGGTGTTAATACTGGAGCCCTGATTTCCACCCTGCCCCCATTCTCCCTCCTCTAAACCCTTTTCCTCAGGTTAAAGAATAGGAAACCCTCGGGGGAGGGGGATAATAGGGACAAGCTCCTGCAACTATTAGGCTTAACTGTCTTCACCTTTCTTAGCTCTGTAACACCAGGTAGACAGAAAAGAATTCCTGGCTACTTTATCAGCCTCTGCGAGAAAGGGCTGGGGCCAACAGGCATTGCATTCGATTCAGTAAATTCTCCCAAAGCACCCTGTTAGTTAGAGAAAGAAACAGCCCAGTTAAATCGTTGAATCTTTTCAAGAAACTGAAACAACTGTAGTGCCCAAAAGTAGGGAAGTGGTTGAATTATGAGACATAGTACCTGGAGGTATATTCACATGATGGAAATGTATATTGATGGAATATTAAATGATATGGGGAAATGCCCATGATAAAAAGTTTGCCATAAAACAGTATATATAGTATGACTGCAGACTTTTTAAAATAATTGCTTTATGGGGAAGAAATAGAAAGACATACAAAATGTTAATAATGAGTTCTCTCTGGGTGATAGGATCATGGTTGTTTTAAAATTTTTCTTCTCTATTTTCGAAACCTTCTACAATAAATGCAATACTATTATAATAAAGTTATAATAAACATAACATACCTTTAAAAAGACTTCACAGGGCAGGAATTGAGACTACTTTGTTCAGTACCACACAAAATAGAGCATTTACAGAAATGTGTTTTTTCCTGAGAAGTGGGGTAAAGAATTTGCAAAAGGGGGAAATTGGCTCTTTTGGTTTTCTCCAAGTTTCCTCTCTTTTTCCCTCTTCTGAAAGGGTTGTTTTTTCTTTCTGGAACTGATAATAAGGAAAAAAATCAACGTGGCTTTTCTCCTACCCCAAAATGCTTAATGTCAAGGCTTCAAGTAGGAAGTCTCCCTTGGTTCAGGCCTCCCAATACCCAGGGCCCCTGGCCCTACCAGGAGGTCTGTATTCTCCTCAGCCTCCATTTCCTGACAGTTGCCTCTCTGGGCAGCAAGCAAGATAACCAGGGAAATTCCTATCCTGTATCCTCTGCAGAAGTCCAAGCGTCTGCTTCAGCAGAGAGCAGGAAACGGGAGGAAAACACCAGGCCCAGACCTTCTTGAGTTCTTATCATAAGAACACTTCGGGGTAGTTAAAACACTTCACATTTATCATGACTATTAATAGTTCTTGCTGTTGTTCGTTGCCATTGAGTTGATTCCGACTCATGGTGACCCTCTGTGTGCAGAGTAGAACTGCTTGACACGGTTTTCAAGGCTGTGAACTTTCAGAAGCAGATCACCAGGCCTGTCTTCTAAGATCCCTCTCGGTGGGTTTGAACTTCAGCTAGTAGTCGAGTGCTTAACTGCACCACTCAGGGACTCTGTTGTTAACAATAGCTGTCATTTATTGAACACTTCTCACGTGCCAGGCCCCACACTACGTCATCTCATTTAATTTTCACACTGACCATTTTGATATTAACCCTATTTCACATAAAAAACAAGGCTAAGGTCAAGCAACTTGCCTACAGTTATAGTAAGTGGCAGAATTACAGATTTTAGTTTAGTGCTACTTCAAAGTTGCCTCCATTATTCTTCAATACTACTCTGAAGTAGGGATAATTCTAAGTTTTAGCTTGTGAAGTGAAAGAAAAGATGGCTTTAAGGTCTTTTCTGAGGGTCTGTATGACTGATCCACAGAGCATTTCCAGCTCTTGGTTTTGGGAAAGGAGTCCTATGTTCACTAGGTCAGCAGTGGGAGTCCACTGTAGGTCTCTCACATTGGCTTATGGATGGCAGATTTTAATCTGACCTTGAAGAAGGTGGGGTGCTGTGGGAGAATAGATACCAGCAGCAAACAGCCAGACCATAATGTTTTCCTGACACTAGTAAGATAGCCCTGTGTATGGGATACGGAAACAACTAACTCTGGAGTTTGCTGGAAGGAGGGAGTCAATGGCTCTGCCAGGCCAAGAAAAGGCAGACTAGCTACAGTCAGTGGGTGATGATGTTATGATGCTTGGTGGACCAGCTCAACCCTTGGACAAGCCTAGGACCAACCAACCACCAAACCCGCTGCCATCGAGTTGATTCCGACTCATAGCAACCCTATAGGACACAGTAGAACTGCCCCATAGTTTCCAAGGAGCGCCTGGTCGATTCGAACTGCCGACCTTTTAGTTAGAAGCCGTAGCACTTAACCACTACACCACCAGGGTTTTCTAGGGGCTATGTGTAAACAGCCGTGAAATTATTTTGACCAGGTATATATGCTATCATAAAATACCATTTTATTCAGGTCCTGGACAGGGCAATCTGCTATACTAATCCTTAATGTAGCATACAGGTTAACATCGACTTTTCAAAATGTGCACATGACAGAAATAAAGATATACAAAGAGAACATGGATCTAATACTTCATTGCTTTATTTCTTGTTTAGATGAAAGCAGGACTATCCAAAAGTTGTTTGAAGTTTTGAACTGAGACACAAGAACTATTTTTATAGTATCTAAACCACTTGCTTATCAGAATTAAATTTCTCATGACTGGTTTTAATGGAGGTCAATTTTAAAATTTAGCAATCTTAAATTTAAAAAAGAGAAAAAAAAATTTTGCCGGGGGTGGGAGGATGGAGGCAGCAGCAGAAGGAACTATTTTCCCAGAATTATGAATTAGCTACCTAGGATTCTTTTTTTTTTTTTTTTCTTTACTATCTTGGATTCTTGTGCCAGCTCTGCCTCCAACCAGCTATGTGATTCTGGGCAAATCCTTAAGCTTCAGCTTCCCCATCTGTACAATCAAGGGGCTACACTTAATTTTTAACCCCTTCAAGTATTAATATCCTTTGGAGTTCATCTTTGTCTTAAGCAGGCTTATGGTCATCTTTGTGAGCCAAGATCTCTTTATTTAGAGGTTCATAAGGGAGACAGTTCATCAAATAGACCAGAAGGTAGGGTCCAGGATGTGATATTATCATAGCTATCTATGGAAAACAGTTTTGCCATAGGACAATAGTGACTTAAGAGGCACACTTCATTTTAAGTAATGATTGATGAAAACCTTCATCTTTGTGTGTCTGGTGCTTGGAAAACAGAGGACATCCAAACGGCTGTCTGTGCTTATTTGTTCTACAAGGACCACACCTGTTCCTGACTAAAATTGCCTTTTAATTCCACCTTGGCAGAATCACTGATTAAATTGCTTCCATCTTATATCACTTATATCAAAATCACTTATTCATAAACCAAATACTCTTAGGAATGATTCTAAAGAGGAGGTGATGTTTGATACTGTTAACATTCTATGTGACAAACTAGCATTCCCTGGGTCTCCAATAAACAGTTAAAAACTAAACCCAAATGAGCAGGTGCCCTTAAGTCGTGAGCAAATATCCCTAAATGTCAAATGCCATAAGACTCTGCCACTTGTGAATGGCTGTCTTTATCCTCCGGAGTATGAATGGTGGGCACTATGAGTAGGGAGCTTTGACATTATACTGCAGTACAAACGCTTTCTCATCACATTGTCCTCATCTGCTCTGGAGAAAAAGAAGAGCAAGTGGGCAAGTGTATAGAATTTGGAAGCTGCATTCCTCAGAAACAACAAAATTGGAAGCTTCCTCCAGCTGCTTTTAACATAAATCTTGTTAATCTTGTGCAAGTTAAATTTCAATTACCACTTAATGGCACCTATCACTTTAGGAGGAGGACCTGTTAGGGCTGAGACTCAGGCTCTTTCAAAGTAAAAGGCTGTTCTTTGAGGCCCCAGGAGGAATCATGCTCTAGAAAGGATAAATGAGGAACAGAATGAGCTACGATTAGGTCTTAATCAACCCAACACTTAGTGTGTCACTTAGTTCAAAATGTGAAAAGGTCATCTTTTCAAATTTATGCATAATCATTCTGAGAACCTCCTTGTGGTCACAAGCCTACCGGACTTGTCATGAGGATGAAACAGAAAAAACTCCAAGGGAGCCATTAAACACTGGGTAGCCCAGCTTCTAGAAATCAAGAAGGGGAATTTTCCCTTTGGTCATCAAACATACCACTCCTTATCTTTCTCACCCACCCAAAAGGTCTGACATATATGCTTCAAAACCTCGCCTGGTCGTTCAGGCCAGCTTCGAAGATTACAGGGCCTCCTGCCAGCCCTCGGGTATTTCCACAGGTTTCTCCTGCTCAGTAAGTGTATAATCCTCCTCCTTACTCCACCTCGCCCTCCTTCCTCAGTTCCATAAGCTTTTAGTGAATCCATTCATCGCTTTTCTTCTCTAACTGAAAGAGTGTCAGGGAATTGCCTGAGGTGAGTCCCAATAAAAGCAGTAAGAGAGAAGGAGGCGCTGCTGCCCATAAAGTGGGCACTTCAAAAGCTTTCGCTTTAGTCACGATTTAAGACTTGAAATCACGCATTCAAGCAAAACACGCTCTCTTCTGAGAGGACTGCCCGGCTTCATTCCCAGGTTTCAATCCCTAGGTCTCCCAGGAGTAACAGAAACGTCACCTCATCGCTCCCAAGCTTCCGCCGACACTCTCTTCATTGGCAGGTCTCTCCCTCAAGACGCAAAAACGCTTTCGAAAACCCAAAACGCTGAGGCTCGCCTCAGGACAGAGGTTTTTCTATTGCCCGGGCGACGCTCGTGGGCTGGTCTCTCTACTTCCCCGGCCCAAGCCCGCCCACCAGCTCTGAGGCCAGCCTCTTACTGGTCCAGCTACGTGCTCGTCTCCGCAGAAAGCCAATCAGAGCTCCACTTCCTACCCCAGCAGGTTTGGAAACGGAAAAGACCTCGGTGGGTACCCGGGAATAGGGCGAGGCCGCCGCTCCGAGCCAGCAGGGGTGGCTGAGTGACAGCTTGGCCTTCCAATAGGAAGAGCCCTCGGCCCTCCCGCTTCTGGCTGCCGGCTAGAAAACGGCGTTGATGCCGGCGGCAGCGATGAGTCGTTGGAGAAGCTGGCCCCGTGGCGGCACGGAGGCGCTGTTGCTGCTGCTGGCTTCTCTGCAGGTGAGTTTTGTTTTAGAATATTACTTTAGGGAACCTTTCCATTTTTTTGTTGACGTCATGGAGTGTGGGGAAGGCAGATTCTATGGCTCCCCAGGATAGGCTTTGGTGGGAATCTGCCTCTGTCGCTCAGTCAGCCCCCCTGGTCCTTCTTAACTGTCCCTGTCACAGTGAGCCCCTCTGGGAGTCACAGTCCTGTCAGCTAAAAGGAGGATTCAAACTTGGTAGAGGTGCCTTGACGGCAAGAACAAATAGAAATTGGAGAAGTGATGAACGTATCTCTCTGGGGTGTCTCAGGTACTGGGTGGCAGAACCTCTTCAGTAGTGAGGTTCCCTGGAAGGAAGCTCTGTGTTTTTCAGGGCTGTGCTACTATTTTTAGGGCGCTGTCAGACCTGGCCCTAAAAGTGTAAGTAGGTAGAAAAAACTTGAATGCCACGAAAGGAGAAGGAATAGCCCCAGTAAGGAGGTGAGTATATACAGCGGTTTTAGGTAGCGCTCACATCTGCAGCCAAATCACAGGTTCTTAGAACCACTTAAAAAAAAAAAAAAAAAAAAGTGGTTTTCCCTCTATTTTCTAAGGGGCAAGGGTTGATATTACACTAGAGAAGGACGATAGAAATGTATAATTGAAGTGAAGTTCTCAGTGAAGTTTTGAAGGATAATAAGTTGTTAGTTAACTTGTTATAACTCCCACTCCCCTGCTTTCTCCCCTTCAAATTATGGAGGATTTGTAGCTTGTGAGTGGTACCAGAATGTTAACTGATGGAATGCAGAGTCCTTCTGGAAGCTTAGTTGTTGTTAGGTGCCAGTTGGGTTGGTTCTGACTCACAGTGATCCTACGTACAACAGAAAGAAACACTGTCTGGTCCTGCGCCATCCTCACAATTCTTGCTGTGTTTGAGCCCACTGTTGCAGCCACTGTGTCAGTCCATTTTGTTGAGGTTTATCCTCTTTTCGCTGACCCTCTACTTTACCAAGCATAATGTCCTTCTCCAGGGACTGGTCCCTCCCGATAACATCTCCAAAGCACATGAGATGGAGTCTCACCATCCTTGCTTCCAAGGAGCACTCTCGGCTGTACTTCCAAGACAGACTTGTTCATTTTTCTGGCAGTCCGTCGTATATTCACTGCTCTTAGCCAACACCATAATTCAAAGGCATTAATTTTTCTTCAGTCTTCCTTATTTTCACTGTAACGAAGTGTAGTAGGAGGGGAAAAAAAAATCAAATGCTGCCTTTCACCTAGAAGTAGTAAAGTTTTCTGTAATGAAGGCAGAGTACATGTCAGCTTGTCTTTTATAACATCTCTCCTGAGGCCAGGGACTAGGTTTTAATCCATCTTTGTATTCCTGCGGTGCCTTGTATGCTATAGAGTATCCTCAGGTGGTGGTGGACTTTAGAGAAGTGTAATTCAATCAAATGGTGTCATGGAAGGAATACTGAGTTGGAAGTCAGGACACCTGGGTATTTGTCCGGAAGCTGTTACTATTTGTGTGATCTTAAACAAAACATTTCACCTCCCTGGCTCTTAATTTTTGCATCTTCAAAACGTAGATGTTGCATTAGATAATTTCTGAGGCCCATGCTTGTATTAAAGTCCATTTTTAAGTAAACATGATTAGACATTTTTCCACCAGAAGTATGCCAGCAAAATCTTGTTACAGCAAATTATGGTCTAATCTGTTTAGCAAATAAAAGTTCCCGGTTTTAAGGATAGTTCATGTTTTTTTCTGTCCATATTTATACCAAACCAAACCCAAATGGAGCACTGTAGAAAATTTGGAGAGTACAGAAATATAATGTGGCAGAAAAATGTCCTTCTTAATCCCATCGCCCAAAGGCCAACCACTGTTGGTGTTTGCGTAGATTTGTCAATTGCTCTTCCTCTTTTACCTCCTATGCCTTCCATGCTTGGTTGAGATTAACTAGCGTGTTTCATTTTAAGTAATGATTCATCTAGATTACCCATGCCTTCATCTTTGTGTATCTCGTGCCTGGAGAACAGAGGACCTGCAGATGGTTGCACTGATAGGCCTCTTGAACATCCTTAGAATGAAATCTGGTGTGAGGGGATGTTTATCTGGGGAAACAGGACTGAAAGTATTACAGTATAACGAAACTCTTCTTGTTAAAACTTGGCCACAAGTATGGAACAACTGTACTTTGTAAAATGTAAATTATGTTAATCACATCACTGAAACATTTGGATTGTAGAATATCGCTTAGCATTTGTTATGCTTCTAGGACTGTATCTGAGGACTGTGTCTTGCCACCATTTCACCCAACGTTTGATTGCACTCCTTTTTTCACTACCTGAGTTATTCTCTTCTACCTCCACCCTCATTTTACTTTATTCCCAGCTTTTGCCTCTACTCATTATATCAGCAAAGTAGGATTGCTCTGCTGGGCCTGAGATCTGGGCTAGTCTTGGTGAGTCAGTCAGACTCTGCTCCATTCATCCTAGAATACTTTTAACTTTTTGGTAGTGCTTCACTATAATCTCTCTTAATTTTCCTAACAGCTTCTTGAGAACGGTAGTTTCCTTATTCTCCTTTTTATGGATAAGGAAACTGAGATCTGAAGAATTTAAACAACTTGTTCAAGATCACATTGTCAGTAGGTAGCGATGCTGGGACTCATGCCAAGGTTTTTTTGGCTCCAAACTTTTGGGATGTGGTGGAAACAGTTTGTGTTGATCAAAGCTCCTACCTTGGGGAAGTAAGGAACCAGAGATGGAAAGGTGTCATGAGTAGGTGTTGTGCACAGTGGTGATGACATGCAGGTTGTAACAAGTGGAATGCCCCAGGCAAATATGCATCTCATTACAGGTGTAGATCTCTTCCCCTGAGTTGAGGGTCTACCTGCTACAGTTTGGTAAGCCCTTGTAACAAGTGATCAGTAGAGAATGTTAGTAGATGTAAGGTTGGAGAATGAGAGTGCCTGGAAAACATCTGTCAATGATAGCATTTGCTCCTGGTAAAGAAATACTCTTATAATACAAATAGAAATGGAAAAACAACTGTAAAGCTTTAGAAAAACTGATATAGACTATGGCACAATAGCAGTAGGTTATTTTAGGTACAGTCATATTTGAACTTTAAATATTGAGCTTGATTTGGTGTGTGTGTGTGTGTGTGTGTGTGTGTGTTGTTAAGATGTTAAAAGCCGTAAGGAACTGAGTCCCCAGATTTCATTTTTTTTCCTTAACAGTTGTTCCTTTTTACTTTATCAGAGATATGGCTAACGTCTCTTTCTCTTTGTCCTCAAATATAGCCAGTTCGTCTTTTCTAGTTAGAATTCTAATAAAATGGGGATTAAGAGTTACTCAAAAATATGCAGTGAGGATTTGGACCAATGAAAATTTCTGAATGGTCTGGGGTAGCAGATGGATACTTAATATCTAAGGACGAGTTTTGGATCAAAGTGACTCTTGTTCTGTGTCCTTCATTTTATATGATGTCAACATTATATCATTGATCAAATTTCTTACTCAGTTTCTGGAAGTGGAAGACAAGCTAAATTTTTAGGCGGACTTTATCCTGTAATTTTCTCCACCTGTTCATGACTTGTGATACTAGAGTTTCTCAGACATTATTAATTCCTAAACATTTGAGGTGGAGCCCTGGTGGCACAGTGGTTAGTAACTATGTCTGCTGACCAAAAGGCCGGCAGTTCGAATCCACTAGCTGCTCCTTGGAAGCCCTATAGGGTCACTATGAGTCAGAATTTTGACTCGAATGCAATGGGTTGGTTGGTTTGTTTTTAAAAAAAACACTTAAGGAAGTGTAGAAGCAAAGTTCTAGGAGGGTTAGTTTGGAAAATAGGATGAGCCTCAGTTGTGGGAGGGGAGGGGAGGAGTATGTGAAATTATATTTAATGAGAATCAGGAGGAGGAGGCAGCAGCCAATTTAGTTGGAATTTCTATGCATGCATATAACAAAAGGTCTTTGAAAATACAAGTCACCTGCAAAGTGTTTCCTTTGCATCACCTGTTGTTTCTTTATTGCCATGGCAGTTGCATAGCACCTACTCCTGAGCAAGTATATGTTCACCTGAAGCATGAGGCACCATGACATAATTTATGAAGATGTCTAATAGAGGGAAAACGTGTCAAAATGGCAAGCTATATTCTTGAAGGAGGTTAATAAGTTGAATCCTTTTTTTTTTTTTATACTATCTTGAACACATTTCTAAGTAATTCAGTTAAACAAAAGTCAGGTGCTTAGACTGATTTAAATGTGCTCAGTGTTGTCTTCTGTGGGGAATAGAAACAATGATAAATGGGATTCCATTACTCACGTTGCTCTCAGTTCTGACCAAGAATAAAATCTGGTGATTTAATAATGTTGAGACCATCCCATGCAAAGATGGTGGTTAAAGGTTCAAAATGCTGATGTGATTAGTAGATGTGAGGACAGTAACCAGCTAGGCCATGGGTGACATCTGTCCCACTGTTTGTTTTTATATGGCCCACAAGCTCAAATTGGTTGTTACATTTTTAAATGGTTGAAATCAAAGAATAGCTATTTCATGTTATGAAAATCTATGAAATTTGAATTCCAGGGTCCATAAATGATTTATTGGAACACAGCCACGTTTATTCATCTAAGTACTATTTATGGCTGCTCTCAGGTACAATGGCAGAGTTGTGTAGTTGTGACAGACCACATGGCCTGCAAAGCCTAAAATAGTTACTCTCTGGCCTTACACAAAAAAAAGTTGGCCAATACCTGAGGTAAGCTAAGCTTTATCTGCTTCATCCTATTTCAGCAGCCATTATCCTTGTCTGGGTCTTCATTAAACACCTATACTTCACTTATTGACATGGTTAGGTTTCAAAGACCAGGTTGTTATACAAAAATCGACATTATGCAAAAATGGAGGATGACTACATCATTATATAACTACCAGATTACATCATTACATAATTGCCAAACCACTGAGAATCATGGGTCAGCCAAGCTGACACATAACCTTAACCATCATAGTGTTACTCTTACTTCAGTGATCATCGCTGCCAGATGTATGTTGTTAATATGCAAAAGAGTTAGTAGATTTTTTACTATCATCATAAATGCAAAATGTCTGATAACGAGATAATTGGTAAGTAGAGTTGGTGTATGTTACCAGAATTATTGCAAAAATCTCACAACTAGTGTTCACACCTCTGGTTGTTCTAGTCTCTCATTTGTGTCTGTGAGTACTGCCTGATCCTCCTAAAATGCATGCTATTAAACCTTTGACAATGTCCAAAATTTATAGAAAAACCTACATCCTTTGGCACAAGGCCCTCCTTGGGCCACTATCAGGTGTTATCTTTCTAGGCTAGTCTTCTCCTACTTCCTGTCTCACCCTATACTTATGGTGAACATATAATTTTCCAAATGGGGATACTTAAGAGTGAAACAGGGTCCTAGTAATAATTATGTGGGGGAAACAGGCCTAAAGCAAGACTGTCCCAAGTGAACCAGGATGTTTGCTTACCCCACCTTAGCCAGTTTCAGTGGGCTCACCATTCTCTGTATATGCCAGTTCCCTTGCCTCTACTGTTTCCTTAGACTAGGATCTTTTTCTGCAAATAATAAATCTCATATCTCTTTCTAAATCCAGCTTAAATAATACCATGTCCATGAAGAAGCCTTACTTAGAAGTAATCTCTCCTTGTCCATCTTCCTTATGAATGAAGTGCTTTCTCATGGTGTAGATTGCTTTCTGCTTTAGACACACACACACACAAAGTGCTTTCTCATGGTGTAGATTACTTTCTGCTTTAGACACAATGCTTTCTCATGATGCAGATTACTTTCTTCTTTAGACCCCCACCCCCCCACACCCCTTCTCCCACCAGTTCCTTGGAGACATAACCCATGTTGGATTCCACTCTCCTCCCAGGCCTAGTAGAGTGCCATGCCCAAAGGGAGTTTTCTACAATGTTTAAAGAGTGAATTAATGGACCCAATTGCAGAGTCTAATGAGTATTTGGGGCTGCTAGATTATAAATCATTCATTTTAATTTGATTAAAGTAGTGAGAATAGTTGGGTTTTCTATAGAAGCAGTTATTAAGAGCCAAGGACTGAGAAAAGAGCCTTGGGTGCCAATGTGGCAGTGTAGACTGGGGGGTCCAGCCTGCCTGAGAATGAATTCCGGCTCTGTCAGTTACCACATGTGTTACCATGGTCACATTAGCCTATCTTCTAAGTTCCTGCATCAGTAAAATGGGGGTAATAATAGTACCTACTCAACAGAATAGTGGTTGAGGATTAGAATAGGGCTGAACACTCTAAATGTTAGTGGCTATGACTAATAACATCATCATAGTATTATTCTTTGTCAGTAGGAAGATAGAGACCCAAGACCAGGACATAATCATAGAAAATCTGGAGAAATGCAGCACCGAAATCTTGGGGAGAAGAATTTTTTTCCACTGAGAGAAGTAGTCAGCAATATCAAATGCTACAGGTCAAAGCAGTGTGCGTCCTGAGAGAAGACTGTTAGTAAGAACGAAGGGACAGTCTCTTGAGACCCGCTTTCGGTAGAGTGGGCAAGGGGCAAGTTAGATGTCAGGGGATGGAAAGGTAATGGCTAGATGGAAGGAAAACAGCAGAGGGAGGAGAGGGAAGATGAAATAGAGTCCTGTAAAAGACTTGTTGTTTAGTACACTTTTTCTTCAAGCCAGACCCAACTTTAAAAGGGAGGAAACTCTGGGTATGGTACTTATTTGGCTCTTTTTGGTATTAAGTAAATGATTAATTAAAATTAGTGAATTCAAGCACCAGTAACCTTTGCTGAGGAATACAAGAGGAACCTTAAGAACTAACTGTGGGGTGGTGGGCTTTACAAAAAAAATGCTTGAGGTTTGGTTTTAAAAAAAAATACAGTTCTTAGTTTAGGGGTGAGGAGGAGTATATATTCTTAGCAAGCTGCCTCTTTATAAGTTGGGGTGACTATGGCCTGACTTGACTTTGTGTGCTGAGGTTTTTCTCGGCAGCAGTAAGGCATGGAGCCCTCCTTTATGCTCACCCTGTTTGTGTGCATTTTATGAAACGGCTGCCTGGGGTTGGAAGGACAAGTTGTGACTGGAGATGCTCCTCTGAAGCAAAGCCAAGGGAGCCTGGATCCTCAAACCAGGGCTCTGCAGTGTTCAGCAGGGAGGTGGAAAGGCGTAGGTGCTGGAGGCAGAAGACCTGGATAGCAGGCCCGCTTTGGCTAATCAGTGGTCGCATGTTTTTGAGCAAGTCAGTTGGAGTCTCTGTTTTCTTCATGGTAATTATGGCCATGAACATACTAAACTGTAAAGAATACAAAAATATACTGATTGATTATTCTTGGCCATTGCTTTGCAGTTACATACACAGATTCTTCAGTAACAGCTTCCTACCATCTTGGCCCTGCCAACGGTTTTTATTTGGGCAGTTACCACTACGACTGTCCAGCCTTAGCCTCATTAACACAATCTAGTCATTTTGGTCCGACTTTGATTCAGCCAACACATCTAAGCAGCCAAGCGCTTAACCACCATGCTGCCAGGGCTCCTTACTAAGTACCTAGAATGTGGCAAGTATCAGGTTAGGTTCTAGAATACAGCAGTGAGTCAGACCTGCCCTCATGCAGCTTATAGTCTAACCAGCTACATAGACATTGTACAAGTAATCCATCACAACTGCACTGAATGTTATAGAGCTGGAAGCTACAAGTGTATGTAAGTAGCAGGCCTGACCTTGTTCCCCGTGGGTGAGAAGGAATGGCAGAGAAGTCTGCCTAGAACAGAGGTTCTCAGCGTGCAGTTCTGGGACCACCAGCGTTAGCATCACTCGGGAACTTGTTGGAAATGCAGATTCTCAGGTCCACTTCATTCCTGCTGAATGAAGATCTGGGGGCGGCGCCCAGCAACCTGTTTTAAGCAGTTCTCCTGGTGACCCTGAGACACATTAATGTTTGAGAGCCATTGGCCTAGAGGAAATAGCATTTATGCTAAGCTTTAAAGCTTGTGATCCATGTGACTACTGAGCACTGGAGATGTGGCTAGTCCGAATTGAGATGTGCTTTAAGTGTAAAAGACACACCAGATTTCAAAGGCTTAATGCAGTATTTTACTGTTTTTTTCCCATATTAACAATTTTTTTTATTAATCATAGGTTGAAATATTTTGGACACATAGGGTTAATTAAAATAAATTTCACCTGTTACTTTTTACTTTAAGGTGGCTACTAGAAAATGATATATATGGCTTGCATTTGTGGCTCACGGTATATTTCAATCGGACAGAATCAATCTAAAGGATGAATAGAGATTACCTTAAGCAAGGTGGGGCTAGGGTGGCAGTGGAGAGGGGAGGAGGTGTTGGGGAGAGGGTTTGGTGTAGGATACAGTATGTGCAAAAGTCCTGAGGCAGGGAAGAACAAGGCATGCTCAAGGAAATAAAATGAAAGCCTTGCAGGTCACATCATGTATTTTAAATTTTACCCTAAGACCAACAGGAAGTAACTGAGGGTTTTTGACATGCTCAGTCTTTAGGAAGTTTGCAGCAGATAAGTGAGGAGAGCAAGAGAGCAACAGCTGAATATAGGGTGATACTCAGAATCAAGGCTTTTTCCTCTCCTCTTAGGAGCTTGGGTGGCAGTGGTTAAGAGCTCAACTGCTAACCAAAAGGTAACAGTTTGAATCCACCAGCTGCTCCTTGGAAACCCTATGGGGCAGCTCTACTCTGTCCTAAAGGGTCGCTATGAGTTGGAATTGACTCGATGGCAATGGTTTTTTTTTTGAAGGAGCCCTCAAAGAATCCTGGTGACGCGGTGGTTAAGCACTTGGCTGCTAATTGAAAGTTGGTGGTTCGAACCCACCAGCTGCTCTGTGGGAGAAAGATGTGGCAGTCTGCTTCCATAAAGATTACAATTTAGGAAACCTATGGGTGCAGTTCTACTGTTTTGGAATCAACATGACAGCAACATGTTTGGGTTAAGGAAGGAGCCTTCGTTGCATAATGGTTAAGAGCTTGGCTGTTAAGTGAAAGGTTGGCAGTTTGAACCCTCCCAGCAGAACGACCTGGCAATCTGCTCCTGTAAAGATTACAGCCAAGAAGACTCTATGGGGCAGTTCTGTTCTCCCGTGGGGTTGGAATTGACTCGACAGCATCCAACAAAAACAGCACCAACAAGATGGTGGTGTGGGGGTGGAGAGTTATGTTCACAAGCTCTACTGAGAGAACAGGACCCTGCCTGCCCTAGGGTGGGAGGCATGAACATCAAAACACTGCCAGCAGCCTGTCACCCCGTTCCCTCTTCTGCCTCCCTGATCCCCCTTCCCCCAACTGGGAATTCTCAGACCTGTGAGGTGTCTTCTGCTGAGTCCAGACTCCTCCCAACACCTGGTGCTTCCCTGCTCCACATGAACAAAAGCTTCAAACCTGATGCTTGAAGGGAAGGAAGGATTATAAGCTGTAGCCTTTTCAACTGTTTGCAAACCACTTCCATCCAACTTCCTCCCTCAGTTCCCTTGTCTGACTTCCACTGAGATAGACAACCTTCTTTAAGGACTTTTTTTCTCCCCAGAATGTCTAGGAGTTACTAAAGGAAAGTAGAAACTAGATCTAGACTCTAGTAACTTTGTCACTGAATGTTATGTAACTGTGGGTGAATCACTGTAAGTGGGACAGAAAATCTCCAGCTAATGGGAGTTGCCAACAGTAGCAGAAGACCAGGCCTAGACGCTCACATAATCTTTACTCCCCAGCACGGATGTCCTGGGTGGAGGTGGAGAGCGCCGCGTGTGTACCTGTAGCAACATTTGTCCATGTAGACCTGTCCATCCAGGAGAGTGGAGGCTGGTGCCGCCAGGTCTTTGGATTCTCCGGGGGCCAGCAGCTTAAACTTCGGGAGTTCAGAAAGGCCTGTGTCACTTTGCTAGATTCTTCTGCTAGGAATGTGGCCACTGTGTGTGTAGAGATCTGGAGGGCTGGCGAATTGGGGAGGGGCCTCCTTATCAGCCTGGTTCCTCTCAGTCCCGAGGACCTGCCCTTACTAATCTGTTTCCACCGGCAGCATCTCTCAGCTGCGTGCATCCGATAGCTTGTTTTGCATCCGGATTTATTCCAGCCGAAAGCTCTATCTTGAGGCAAGTGAGAGATTGTTCAGGTGACTGTCACATTTGGTGTTAATGGCACTTTAAATCATTTTAGTGCTGTTTGGATGTTGGACCGATGTCTTGTGGACCTGAGATTTTCTTGGATGTGGTACAGCCAGTGGCACTGAAGAGCTAGTTGCTGTCAGTCAGTAACATACCAGATAACATGGCAGTTTGCTGAGTTAACGTGTCTAATGATCCCTATAGCAAGAAGGTGAGACCGTAGACCTTTCCAGAGGAAGAACAAAGTGAGAAGGATGCTTTCAGTCTAGCTGGGAGTTCCCAGCCATGAGTCATCCTTTTAGACCACTACAAATCCTATTAAATCCTCTCTGCTGTAAGCATAAACCGCCTTTTTATCTGGCGGAAATGCAGCCTGCCATTACAACGAAGTAGGTATTCTATTATTTTACATCATACAATTAACATACTATCCAGCTATCAGAAAATTTAAGTCAACTAGGTTCCCTGTAATTAATTAGCCCTAGAATGACTGGTAGCAGTGGACGAGCTTCCGGGATGTCCGACATCAAAACTTTTCAAAGGAATTCCAGTGTATTTTGGAAACTGGCCATTGTACAGTTGTACTTCCATTCCCAGCTAGTCAGTTGAACAAAGACTATAACTGGTTCTTTTGTTTTCTCTCCCCTAGATGTACTGTTAACTACTGAACATTGGCCCACTTGGAACACCAGGGAAGCTCAACCACCAATATGTCCAAGTATAAACTTATTATGTTAAGACATGGGGAGGGTGCCTGGAATAAGGAGAACCGCTTTTGTAGCTGGGTGGACCAGAAACTTAACAGCGAAGGAATGGAGGAAGCTCAGAATTGTGGGAAGCAACTCAAGGAACTGAACTTTGAGTTTGACCTTGTATTCACGTCCGTCCTGAATAGGTCCATTCACACAGCCTGGCTGATCCTGGAGGAGCTGGGGCAGGAGTGGGTTCCCGTGGAAAGCTCCTGGCGTCTAAATGAGCGTCATTATGGGGCCTTGATTGGTCTCAATAGAGAGCAAATGGCTTTGAATCATGGTGAAGAACAGGTGAGGCTCTGGAGAAGAAGCTACAATGTGACCCCGCCTCCTATCGAGGAGTCCCATCCGTACTATCAGGAGATCTACAGTGACCGGAGGTACAAAGTGTGTGACGTGCCTATAGATCAGCTGCCACGATCCGAAAGCTTAAAGGATGTTTTGGAGAGACTCCTTCCTTATTGGAATGAAAGGATTGCTCCGGAAGTATTACGTGGCAAAACCATTCTGATATCTGCTCATGGAAATAGCAGTAGGGCACTCCTGAAGCATCTGGAAGGTACCATCTTCGTACTACTGCTTATTAGAGGTTGCTAAGTGTTAGAGTTTGGCCTTAATCCAGAAAGGACATAGTGTCTAAGCTAATAAAGTACCATTTACCTAATAGGTTTTACTTCCCCATCTGTCATTGTCACTTCATTCTATAAAACAAAAATCCAGTGCCTTTTACATTTGTAGAATGTATCTGAAGCAGTAGTTCTCAAACTTTGGTGAGCATCAGAATCACCTGGAGGGCTTCTTAAAACACATTGCTGGGCCCCAACCCCAGAGTTTTGGAATCAGCCGGTCTACGGTGTAGCTGCATTTCTAACAAGTTCCCAGGTGATTCTGCTGCTGCTCGGGATTCCCCACTTTGAGAACCACTAATCTAAAGGATTATGTGGCTTTTGTGGAAAGATGAAGGTTAGGGAGGGAAAAAAGAGGTGTAGAAGTGGTGCTCAAATTAAGCTTATTTGAGTCTTTCAAGTTATGTAAATTATTTAGACTTAGAGTTTTGCTTAGTTTCCTTCCAACTTAAAACAATTATTGATATGTTCAGACCAAGCTTTCCGGAGTTAATTTTCTTGTTCCAGTCCTCTGTTTCCAGATCAGGCTTAGTCATGGATGGAGACAAAGTAAGAAGGGGGGAGGGGGGGATGGGTGGAAAAAGAAGGATGGCTTATTATTTATCTTGATTCTAAAATTTTGGAAATAATCAATATCCTTAAGGGTCACTATTTTAACTCCTGATCTTGGTGTCTAAGTGTGTTCCAAAATGCCCTGCATTCTTACCTTCTTCCTAAGTAATAAGCTAAATTAACTCTTTTTAAGGACTCAGGCTCACCAACTTGGTCATTGGTGATTGCACTGTGAACCCTTCAGGGGATTTCTCTCTTCCCTCTCTTTCTTCACTCCGTAATCCTGGGGCCTTCTGCTTTTGGAGTGATCTGCTCCATGTGGTGTTTTCCTGTCTCATCACTTTCAGCAGTTAGTTTCCAGGTATTCGGATGTCTTCTCCATCACTCATTTTCCATTCTGCTTTAAGTTTTCTCTAGGAGGCTGGGCACACAATGAAAAGATTGGCATTGTATGTAAAATAAGTGAAAATAGGCTGTTGGCAGCAAAATGAAATGATCTTTATGAGATTTTAATGTAAATTTTTTAGCCTATGTGTTCTTTTCCTAATTTCTATAATATGGCTAAGAGCCAAATCCTTACTCATATACCTGACATCCATTATTTCTTCAAACATCAATTTGTTTAAAGATCTAAAGTGTACAGATTTTATTGGTAATTGAAAACTTTGGCTAGACATGGCATTTAATCTGTATGTGTGTAATGTATATGTATATATATCATTTACTCAGCTATATAAAGGCTTCTATTTGTTCAGAATAGTCATGTACTTGATTAAATGATATATAACTTCATCATTTTAATGGAATACATAGCACTTTATTTGAAGAAGAGTTGAGGCTCTTCTTAGGACAGTAACAACTAAAATTCAGAGTTTCAAAGTGTCTGCCAGAAGATATCTATCCTACACCAACTCATTTTTCCAGAGGTGAAACTAGGGCTTCCTTCCCTAAAGAAGATGCTATCTCCTCAGAATCCGGTTCTCTTCCCCCTCTTTGCTAGGAAATTGCCCTTTAAAAAACAAAACAAAAAAAAGTTTGTCCTGCTGTTTAGAATGATTTACTCTTCACCTAGCTTTAGGTTTAGATCTCTTTAAAACTATTCTGAAGCCCCAATTCAGGGCTTTGAACCGGTTCGAACCAATTCAGTCATGGCCGATGAAACAAAACCAGAACAGACCTGAATGTTTAAAATTTGGGTGATCCAGAATGGTAACCAGAATGGGAAAAATTACAGGTTGAAGGCCTGGAATGGGAGACTCCGGAAACTCAAAAGAGGCATAGTGAGCCCATTCAGGAGCCAGATGTGTGAGATTGGATTATTGGCGGGTCTGTGGAGAGCGACACACATTCAAAATGGCGTGGTTGGCCACTATGTTTGAGCAGGGCACCACTGTTTCTGACTCTGTTCAAAATACAGTGGGCAGGAGATTGGTTGCTATGCAACGTGTATGCTGCCCTTGTTTTCTAAGAGGAGGATTAAGTTTCCAACGTGGCTCTGACCCTAATTCTTTTTTTTTTTTTAAGTTTTTATTGTACTGTGAAGGTATACAGAGCAAACTAGTTTCTCATTAAACAATATACCTTCTTTTGTGACATTGGTTGCCATTGGTTGCTGAGACGTGTTAACACTCTACCCTTCTCAACCTTGGGTTCCCCATTAACCAGCTTTCCTGTCAACTTTGTGCCCTCTCTTCCTTGCCCCTGGGCTGGTGTGCCCATTTAGTCTCATTTTGTTTTATGGGCCTGTCTAATCTTTGGCTGAAGGGTGTACCTCAGGAGTGACTTCATTACTGAGCTATAAGGGTGTCTGGGGGCCATACTCTTTGGGGTTTCTCCAGTCTCAGACCAGAAAGTCTGTTTTTTTTGTTTTTGTTTTTTTTTTGTGAGTTACAACCTTGTTCTACATTTTTCCCAGCTCTGTCCAGGACCCTGTATTGTGATCCCTGTCAGAGCAGTTGGTGGTGGTAGCTGGGCAAGATCCCTAATTTTTCCCGTTCTGGTTATTGTTCTGGTTCACTCAAGTTTTGAAAATTTGGGTCTTTTCTGGTTTCGGTTCCTCGGCTGTGACTGAACTGGGAAGAACTGGTTCAAAGCCCTGCTCCAGTCACAGATCATTTTAGATACTCCCTTCTTCCTTACCTGCCAACTTCTTGATCTATTTAGGAAACAAAGACACTCAGAGTCAGATTAGTGAATTCATTAGTGAACTGTCCAGAATAGGCAAACCTGTATAATAGGCAAAGTAGACTAATGGTTGCCTAGGGCCAGTGGGGATGGGAAGCTGGAGAGTGATGGCTTAGTGGTGCAGAGATTTTTTTGGGGGGGTTAATGAAAATGTTCTAAGTTTGATTGTGATGGATGCCCAACTATATGAATAACCTAAAAGTCAATGAATTATTAGTATACTAAAAGTCATTGAGTTAATGACTAGTATACAGATTACTAGGAGCCCTGGTGGTGTAGTGGTTAAGAGCTTGTCTGCTAACCAAAAAGTCTGCAGTTCAAACCCACTAGCTGCTCCTTGGAAACCCTATAGGGGCAATTCTGCTCTGACCTGTAGGGCTGCTGTGAGTCAGAATTGACTTGACAACAAGGGGTATATGAATTACATCTCAATAAAGCTGGTAAAAATAATCAATGGGATTGAAAGGTTAGAGGATTTGGCATTGTTTGACCTAGAAAACAGAAGTTTAAGGTGAATTTATATGAATTAATAACAAAACAGAAATACATGTGTGTGGGGAAAAAAATTTTAGACAGCTTTGACCACTGGGGCAGGAATGGGCTTGCCTATTAATTTTTCAGTGATCTTTGCATTAGTCCTGTGACTCAGATCTAGCCCTGCTCCTAAAGGTCTTTTTTAAGTTAGATATATGAAGCTAAATGACCTTTCAGAGATGAGTGAAATTGAAGTTAGTAAATTGTATTAAAATATATTCATATTAAACAATATTTAATAGATTTAATTATTAAATTAATTAAATTATAACTCCTTCTAACCCTATCACTGTAAACAGGCTTTATAGGAAATATTATTATTTTAGAGATGACTGATTTAAAACAGTGGTGCTCAAGCAGGAAGAGGTAAATTATACAAAAAGACTTGAGTAGGAAGTCTGTGAACATGGAAAAAGGGCACAGGGTTGGAAGAAGCTGTCTGTAAGAGGTGTATGGGAGGGAGACAGGGAACGGAAATGGTAGGACTGGTGACCAGGAAGGATGGCAGATATTCAGAGAGAATAATTGGCAGAAAAGCCAGAACATGCGGTTAGGAACAGGCCCCCAGCTGGGAAAACAGTGTGCATATGAGGATTGAGATTTGTAGATGGGAAAACATGAGGGTGGTTGTAATCTTGGCTCACCCATGCTGCCTGGGTTCAACTTTGTTCCTTTTTGGCCTCTAGTACCCTCTGCTGGCATTACTGTTAAGATTCATTTGATGTTGCTGTGATTCTTTATTGTAACTTAAGAGCCAGGTATTCTCTATGTCACAGCAATTAAGACTTAAGCATCGGTGACCTTAACCAAAATCAGCATCGGTGACCTTAACCAAAATCAGCATCGGTGACCTTAACCAAAATCAGAAGAAATAGCATATAGTTTTTTACATGTCCTTTCTGTTTAGTGAGATCTAAAGCCCTTTAAAAATGTATTACAGATGCATATGCTCCCCAGAATAGGAACACCAACAGTGATACTGTTGTCTTGCGTGTCTGACTTTCAAGACCACAAGTTATATAGTGCTTCACGTGGTGTATGGTAAATTCCACTACGCCACCAGGGCTCCAAACAAAACTTAGCACTTCAAATTCAGTGAAAGGTTAACTTTTCAAGACTCCCAAAATTAAACAGTCTTCCATATTTTGGGGGAAAATATAGAGTTTCCTCTTTGGGGAAGGACTACTTGCCAATTTATTTTTACTGTAAAATTATATGACCATATACCCTCATTTTCTGGTTAATACCTGTTGTCCCAGTGCAATTATTAACACCTCCTTTCACTCTCAAAAATGCCCCAGCTTGGACAATAAATTATAGCATTACTTTACTATTAAGGTATTAGCCTTTGTTAGTATTAAGAAGAAATCGTTGAAATGGGAGAGAGTTCCATATTGTCTATAAATACAGAAGTTATTAAATTTCTTTGTATTGTTTATAAAAGTCAGAATGCTTAATGGATGTGGATTCATCTCATTCCTAGTCATGTTTTCTGCATATGTTTATATGAAATTATTCCCTATAAAATGGGGTCTTTCCAGGAACTGGAGTGATTTTTTTTTTTTTTTTTCTATATTGTCCTTAAACTGCTTGACAAACTTAAAACATTTTACCTACTGCTGGGAAGTAGTGTGGTAAAAAACACTTTCTGAGTGTTTAAAAGTTATAAGTTTGGCGTAAGAAGAACGATGACCTAGTGAAATAACTAATTAGGTTTTTGGCCTGCCTGGAGATCTCGAAGTGCCTTATCTCTTTTTACTAAGAGTGTATATACCCAACAATGGGGAGTATTGGTTCTTAAGTTTTCTTGTTTCACAAGTATTTGGTACTATGACATAATCCTACCCGAAAACCTGTTACTGTCGAGTTGATTCCGACTCATAGCGACCCTATAGGACAGAGTAGAACTGCCCCATAGGGTTTCCAAGGAGCTGGTGGTGGATTTAAACTGCAGAGCTTTTGGTTAGCAGCCTAGCTCTTAACCACTGTGCCACCAGGGCTCCAAATCCTGACTGTCACTTATTTCACTTGTGGGAAAGAAGACAGGTGCTGTTGAAGGAAAATGAAACCCAGAGAGCCCTCAGATGACTTGGCCATGATCAGGATCATGTTGATGATCCTGAATGAATTCTGCCCAAAACCCAGTTCCCTGAGCCTCCATACACGATAACCACCTGGACTTGTTTTAAAGTTTCTCTGAAGTAGTCCTGTCATTTATTCTCTGTTTGGAATACTATGTTTTAAGAAGCTGAGTCAAGAGCATCCTTGCCAGGTAACCCATAAAAAGGTAATTTGATGAAAATAATTGAGTCTTAACTTATTACTGCTGTTACAACATTGTGGTCTGTGAATGGCACTCCCTAACACTGCTATACAGGTGGCCCTGTTTTTGAGCACATATGCTGTACCAGGCACCATTCTAGGCATTTTGCAAATTTTGTTTAACGTAGGAAACTGGGGCAAAGCTCTGAATTCACTGGAAAGCTGTGGTTTAATACTGTTCAGTATATCCAGGTCATGCTTTTTATTTCATTTGATCAATCACTGATCCCTAAGCTGTTTTGCTTAGAGAAACTGATTTAATAAGAAGGAACAAACTGCTGAACCCAGCCCAGCATTGTCAATGAGATTCATCAGGGATGAATCTTAACTGTATCATGCTAAATGAAAGAAGCCAGGCTCAGAAAGCTATGTGTTGTATGAGCCATTTATAAGCCGTTCTGGAAAAAAAGCAAAATCATCAGGGCAGAAAACAGATCAATGGGGGGCAGGGTAGACTGCAAAGGGGTCTGAGGGACATTTTGGGGATGCTGGAATGGTTCCGTCTCTTGACTGTGGTGGTGGTTATACTACTGTACCTGTCTGTCAGAAAAAAAAAAGGATAAATCTGCTGTGTGTAAATTTATACCTTAACTAAAAAGATGTGCTTTATCTGGTAAATCACCATTACCCTTACTGGGGCCTTGCCTTCTGTTCCAGAAAATAATAGATTAGTTTGTCAGTTAGCAGAATGAAATGAAGGTTGCCACATATATCTACCCGTGCCTTTGAAAACTAGCCTGGCAGGCATTTGTTGTGCTTTCTCAAGGCTTCAGGAACTTTTGACTTTATTTAGCACCTAAACCATGGTCAGTGTAGAGAATTGCTTTTTAAAGTCATGTATAAGCTGCTGGAACATGAACCTTCATTAGAGAGTCTTGCTAATGTTTCTTGTGGGTTATGTGTTCCTCCAGTAAAAGTTGTTCACCCTATCTGCAGAACTATCTCTGCTCGTTTGCCACCAAATTCTATAGCTTTCGTGGGATTTCAGTGAAGCCCTGGTGGCACAGTGGTTAAAGTGATCGACTGCTAACTGGAAGATTAGTGGTTGGAAACCACCAGCGGCTTCACAGGAGAAAGATGTGGCCGTGTGCTTCCGTAAAGATTACAGCTTTGGAAACGCTATGGGGTAGCTATAAGTCAGAATGGACTTGATGGCAGTGGGTTTGGTTTGGGTTAGTGGGATGTCTTTCTGCATTTATTCCTTCTCACAACCACCCGGTCTAGGAGTGGGTCAACAAGGACTTCCTGAAGTCACCACAGGGGATGGTACAGTGAGAGTCGAGTGTTAAACATATGGAGCTCGCCAGCGCCCTTCTGTAAGAATTGCAAACTTGGGAACCACAGGTCAGTGCCTAGGATAGGCTTCTTGGCTGAGGGTGGCCTCTCCTCTGTCTTATTTATTTATGTCATATCTCTGCTCTCAATTATATAATTCTAGGAGTTGCTTTACTTTTAATTTGATAGTAGTTTTTAAACACTTTCAGAAGACTTAGACATGTGAAATATTATATAGTAAAAAAAATTCCTACTTTGGGAAGGCTTTACTGACTTCATAAACATCAACAGTTACCTCTACCATGCTAAGAAGCCCAGGATAAGTAAGGGCCCAGCTCTGACTGGTTCACATACACTTCTCACAAAGCATAAAAATTATAACACAGGCTGAGAATCTACCAAATTCCAGACAGATGTGTGTTTCTTTCTCTGTGGTTGGCATAGTCACTTCCTGTTTGTTTTTTGCTGGCCCACACTGAAGGAAAAGCCAGGTACTAAAAGGAAGCATTCCTCTGGATCTTGCCGGAGGAAGTAGATTGTTTAGTCTGGCTGCAAGCACAGGACCAGGCAGTTTCAAGTTTGGGATAAGGGTGGCACGCCAGAGACTCATGAAGGACAGAAGTGGTCCCTGAAGAATTGCTGTGCAGTTGCATACATAACAGGTCCAAGCAGTAGTGGGCTGAAATTAGAGAATCACGGGGGAGAGGTCAGCTGGAGGCCCCACTGAAGCTGGTCACCTTTGGCATTTTAGTGTGATATTTTCAGAAGCAGTAAATTCAGGCCTGTCTTCTGTGAGGCAGATAACTGCTTGGTAGTATGATTAAGCTTTCTTTATTATAAATATAAATGATTTATAGAAACCTGAATTTTTAAAAACTATAGGCTTTTTCAACTGTAAAGTTACATGTAGATTGGAATCTTCCCTCTGCCCTATTCTAAATTAGAGGTTGTTATTCCATCGTGTTATACTGTTCAAACATGGGTAGTCCCATGTTACGAACGAGATCCGTTCCTGAGTCTGCCTTTAGGTCGAGTTCGTAGGTAAGTCAGAACAGGCGCATACGGTTGTTATTTAGCCTTACTTCAGTGCAAGAAAAGGCTCGAAGCCTTCTCAGTGAGTTAAAAGCTACATGTGCAGCAAGCGAAGGTGATGTGATAAAGAATTTGTTGCGAGTAGGGGTTGGTTCAGTCATTTCAAAATGAGGGCAAATTTACATAACATTAAAGGGCAAGGGGAAGTTGACCGTAAGCAGGATATTCGTAACCCAGAGACTTTCTGTAAGCTATTTCCAGTTGTTCCCTTACTATAGTTTTACGTTGTACATGTAGAGTATTCAAACTTCAAAGAGTTATAATTCAAAATAAACAGATCATCTATGAAATTCAGCATCCCTTGTTTCAATTTTTATTTTGACAACAGAATATAGGACTCTCGTCAGCAGTTGTCCATCAATGTGGTTTGATTTGGGGCTTCTTTGATTGAGAAAGGGAAGTGGGAAGTGGATGGCATATCACAGTTGAATGAGTTGGTAGACACTGTTCCTTTTCTTTTCTCTAATCCAGAGAATATGCATTACAGAATGGGGATTTCCTCTTGTCCTGTAACAAATCTCTTTGCCTCCCTGAGCATCTTTTCTCACATTTCCTCAAGTCCAAAGATTTTGAGCAAACACTGGAGAAAACCAAAGAATATCTAGAAGACAAATTTAATTCTGGATTAGCACTAGACTTAACTTGTTCGAGGCTAAGAAGCTTCTCAGCCCTCTTTAACCAAGGCTTTTTAGCAGTAACAGACTAGATTTAATTTGAAAATCCAGAGTTAGAATGCATTCAGTTCAGTTTTGTGTCAAGGGTCCATTATATCAGGCACTATTCTAGATGCTAGGGGTGTAACACCTACAGGTGAGGTAGTCACACAAGGTCCTTAATTTTGTGGCGCTTATGTCTTCGTTTTGATCTCTTTCTGAAATTTGGCCAGTACTACACCTCTGACAAAGTCTTTGGAGTGTTTTCATATCTGGGCTTTATGCGTTAGAATTTAATCTTCTTATTCATTATTTTCTTATTCTTTATAGCTTTTAGTTATATGTAAAAAGTAGGTTCATATATTAAATGCAGTGATAATGCATTACTAAATGATTTCTGGATCCTAGCAGCTAACTCTTAGTAACGTTACTTAAATAGTTTAGTAAACATTTGCTAAATTCTTACAGTAGGTAAGGTACCATTTTAGGAGCATGGGTAATACCAAACCCGTTGCCGTGGATCAATTCCGACTCATGGCGACCCTATAGGACAGAGTAGAACTGTCCCACAGAGTTTCCAAGGAGCGGCTGGTGAATTCGAATGGCCAACCTTCTGGTTAGCAGCTGAGCTCTTAACCACTGCGCTACCAGGGCAGGGATGGATAAAACATGGACCTTGTTCTCAAGTAAGTTCCTGGGTGGTACACACGGTTTGTGCTCAGCTACTAAGTAAAAGGTTGGAGATCTGGATCCACTCAGCAGTGCCACAGAGGAAAGGCCTGGTGATCTACTTCTGTAAGATTATAGCCATTGAAAACCTTATGGAGCACAGTTCTACTCTTGACACACATGGGATCGCTGTGAATTGGAACTGACTCAATGGCAATGGGTTCAGGTCCTCAGGGAGTTTCTAATACTTGTGGGAGAGGTGAGCCGCCCCCAGCAGGAGCGAAGCATGAGTGCTGTAGTGACCCTGCAGTGTGATTATTCCAGTCTGCCTTTTGGTCCTCTCCCTGCTACAGCCACTTGGGGGAAAGGGACTCATAGGTGCAGATTGGACTTTCTGAAGTTAGTCCTGTATGCAGACAATGAGGGTGTTCGAATTTCCCCCCATTTTAACTTGGAGTTACCCCTGACCCAAACTTACTTCTTTTTTTATTATTGTTGAAAGTATACACAGCAAAACATACACCAATTTAACAGTTTCTACATGTACAACTCAGTGACATTGATTACATTCTTCAAGCTGTATAACCATTCTCACCCTCCTTGTCCAAATTGTTCCCTATTAACATGAACTCACTGCCCCCTAAGCTTCCTATCTAACCTTTCGAGTTGCCATGGTCAATTTGATCCATATAGATAGCTCTTTAAAGAGCACAATGCTCAAGGCAAACACTCTTTACTAAATAAGTTAACCTATTATTCGGTTTAAAGAAAACTTCAGGGGATATTTTGGTTTAAGTTTTAAAGATTATCTCAGGGCAACAATTTTCATCCAGCCTTTAGTTATTTCTGCTTGAAAACCCACTGTCATTCAGATTGATTGCAGTTAACTCCCAGGTGTCCCTCCATGAAGATTCAAGTTGTTAAAAACAATGATTAGGGGTACATGAGTGGGTGGCTGCAGAGGGGGTGGGATGGGGAGGGGTACATGCAGAGTGAGAACTCTGTGATGTTGCTCTTGAGAACGTTTCTTGGCCCTTGTACAAAACCTGTGGGCTGGTTATCAGACGGGATGTGACATCTGGCCCCTCATTTTAGCTTTCATATGATGTTGTGGTGAATGAGTTTATAGTAGGATGTTATATAATAGAGCATTGATTCGGTCTGGTTTAATCCAGTACAGCTGCATAGTCTAGCCCGAGGAGTTCTGCTTGCTTAGCTTGCTTTGGATGAAGAATGTAGCTTATGCCAAAATTGAATAATGAGTAATGGCCTCATTGTGGTTTTTCCTAATTTGCTGTTTTAAAATTTCGGTCACTTCAGTCTCATTGACTGATGATTAACCAGTCTAAGTATGTTAAATATTTGTAAGTAATTAGTCTGCTGTGTGGATGGCTTGAGTAGTCGTGTCAAGTTGACTATTTATTAGAAACATTTTTATTTTTATTGAGCTCTTCTTCCTTTCTAGGTGAATTATTAAAGTTCTGGTGGCCTTTGTTCAGTTGACGCTTTGATTGGGTCCGCACAAAAGTAGGTTGTTAGCTGAGCCATAGGCGTGAGCTTGAGAGTGGACCTGTTAGACCTGGTTAGCTCTGAGGCCGTGGTCATTCGAGTCAGCACTACGCGTGCTTCTAGCCCCTTGCCAAAGACCGAGAGCTTTTTGCTAGGGTAATGCACTGTAACCCCTAAACCTGGTCTGCCATGATCCTGGCATCTTATCTGTTATAAGGGCATCAGACGAACCTGTTCATGCCCTTTACCAGTCCTGGAAACATGGGCATGCTGGGTCCTTCTGTCCAGTTAGTACCCAGCCTTTTATAAGGGCAGAACATACATGTGAACATTCCCCTCTTCCCCCTGATATTGTGGTGGAAATAGCCATAGACAAGTCAGATGGCTGGAGCTTAAGTCCTGGGATTTGGGAGTAAAAAAAAAATCAAGCCCAATTTTACTACCTGTCTTGTAATTTGAGCAGATTTTAACCTTTTGGATCTATTTAGTCAGTTCTAGTCATTTTTTTAAACAGCTTTGTTTTTAAAGTTACAATTCAGTGATTTTTAGTATATTCATAGAGTTGTGCATCTATCACCACACAATTAATTCACACAATTAATTTTAGAACATTTTCATCGCCCCCCCAAAAGAAACCTCATACCCCTTAGTCATCACCCCCCCAATCTCCCACTCCCAAACCCCAGCCCTAGACAACCGCTAATCTACTTTCGAGCTCTATAGACTTGCCTATTCTGGATATTTCCTATAAATGGAATCATTACTATACGTGGTCATTTGTGACTGACTTCTTCCGCTTAACATAATGTTGTCATGGTTCATCCAGGTTGTGGCGTGTATCAGTACTTCATTCCTTTTTATTCCATTGTATAGATATACCACATTTAATGTATCCATTTATCAGTTGATGGACATCTGGGTTTTTTCAAATTTTTGGCTATTAGTAATGCTGCTATGAAGATGTTTGTACAAGTTTTTGTATGGACATATGCTTTCATTTCTGTTGGGTATATATGTTGTGGAGCCCTGGTGGTGCAGTCGTTAAGAGTTTGACTGCTAACCAAAGGGTTGGCTGTTCAAATCTACCGGCCGTTCCTTGGAAACCCTTTGGGGCAGTTCTGTTCTGCCCTATGGGCTCGCTGTAAGTCGGAATTGACTCCATGGCAATGGCTTTTTTGGTGCATACCTGAGAGTGGAATTGCTGGGCCATATGGGAACTCTGTGTTTAACCTTTTGAGCTGTTGCCAGATTGTTTTCCAAAGCGTCTATACTGTTTAACATTCCCACTAACAAAGTATGAGGATTCTAATTTCTTCACATCCTTAGCAACACTTTTTATAATCTGACTTGTTGATTATAACCATCCTAGTGGGTGTGAGATGGTATCTCCCTGTGGTTTTGATTTGCGTTTTCCAGATGGCTAATGGTATTGAGCATCTTTTCAGGCGCTTATTGCCTGTTTGTTTCTCTTCTTGGAGAAATGTCTATTCAGACCCTGTCATAGTCATCTAGTGCTGCTATAACAGAAATACCACAAGTGGATGGTTTTAACAAAGAGAAGTTTATTTCCTTACAGTAAAGTAGGCTGAAAGTCCAAATTCAGGGTGTCAGCTCCAGGGGGAGGCTTTCTCTCTCTCGGCCTTCTCATCAGTGTTCCCCCAGACTAGGAGCTTCTCGGCGGCACAGGGATCCCAGTCCAAAGGACACGCTGTGCTCCTGGCACTGCTTTCATGATGGTATGAGGTCCCCCTGTCTCTCTGCTCACTTCTGTCTTTTATATCTCAAGACATTGCCTCAGGACACGATCCAATCTTGTAGACTGAGTCCTGCCTTACTAACACAACTGCTGCCCATCCTCCCTCATTAACATCATAGAGGCAGGATTTACAACAGAAGGAAAACCACACAGTACCAGGAATCATGGCCCAGCCAAACTGATACACACATTTTTTGGGGAATATAATTCAATCAATGACAGACCCTTTGTTCATTTTTAAATTTGGTTGCTTTTCTTTTTATTATTGAGTTACAAGAGTTCTTTATATATTCTAGACACAGACTTCTTGTCAGATATGATTTGCGGATTTTTTTTTTTTTACCATTCTGTAAGTTGTCTTTTCACTTTTTATACTGTCCTTTAAGCATAAACATTTTTAAAATTTTACTTTTAATGATGTCCAGTTTATCTAATTTTTTTTGTTATTGCTGTTGCTTGTGCTTTTGGGGTCATACCTAAGAAACCATTGCCTGGTTCAAGGCCATGAAGATTTACTCCTATGTTTTTTTTTAGTTTTGTAGTTTTGGCTGTTACATTTAAGCCTTTGATCTATTTTGAGTTAATTTTTGTGTATGTATGAGGTGAGTGTCCAACTTCCTTCTTTTGCATGTGGATATCCAGTTGTCCCAGCACCATTTGTTGAAAAGACTGTTCTTCCCTTATTTAATTGTCTTGGCATCCTTGCGGAATTTCAGTTGACCATAAAGGAGCCCTGGTTGCATGGTGGTTAAAGCACTCGGCTGCTAGCTGGAAGATCGGTGATTCAAACCCACCAGCCGCTCCATGGGAGAAAGATGTGGCAATCTGCTCCTGTATTGACCCTATTGACCGTAAACGTGAGGGTTTATTTTACACTCTTCAGTTATCTTCTGTTGATCGGCTGTCTTCTGTTGATCGGCTGTCTTCTGTTGATCGGCTGTCTTCTGTTGATCGGCTGTCTTCTGTTGATCGGCTGTCTTC
>NW_004444033.1:9223159-9237463 GCF_000243295.1 Trichechus manatus latirostris
TGATCGGCTGTCTTCTGTTGATCGGCTGTCTTCTGTTGATCGGCTGTCTTCTGTTGATCGGCTGTCTTCTGTTGATCGGCTGTCTTCTGTTGATCAATATGCCTATCCTTATGTGAATGTCACACTCTCTTGATTACTGTATTTTTACACGAATAACATGTGCCTTCTGTGTTTGTTTGCCAACCGTGCCCTTCCCATGTAAGGTATTTTCCTAAGTGCACTATGTTAACTTTTCTTTTACAGCAGCATGTAAAAAACAACTGGCATAGCAGTGCTTATGAAAATACCTTACCAGGGGAAAGCATGGTTGGCAAACAAACATAGAAAAGTGCGCGTTATATGAGTAAAAACGTGCTATTGTAGCTTTGAAGTAAATATTAAAATCAGAACAACTTTGTTCTTCCAAGATTGTTTTGGCTATTCTGGGTGCCTTGAGGTTTTCCTATGAATTTTAAGATCAGCTTGTTAATTTCTGTAAATTCTTAGATTTTGATAGGGATTGCATTGAATCTATAGATAAATTTGGGGAATATTAACCATCTTAACAACATTGTCGTCCTATCCATGAGCATAGGGTGTTTTTCCATTTATTTAGGTCTTTATTTCTTTCAGTAATGTTTAGTAGTTGTCAGAATATAAGTTTCACACTTTTTTGCTTAAATTTATTCCCAAGTATTTTTTTCTTTTTGGTGCTATTGTAAATGGAATTATTTCCTGAATTTCATTTTTAGTTTGCTCATTGCTACTGTATAGAAGTATAGTTGATTTTTGTGTATTGATATATGTCCTACAACCTTGCTAAACCTGTTTGTTCTAATCGTTTTTTAGTGGACTTCCTAGAATTTTCTGTATACAAGATCATGTCATCTGCAAATAGAAATAGTTTTACTTCTTCCTTTCTAATCTGAATGCCTTTATTTCATTTTCTTGCCTAGTTGCCCTAGTTAGAACTTCAAGTAGTGTTGAATAGAAGTGGTGAGAGAGGACATCCTTGTCATGTTCCTGACATTAGGAGGACTGGTCAGTCATTTTAAAATGTTCGGAGTCCTAGTTCTTTTATGAGGATAATAGTTGGTGGTACTGTGAAGTCATATAAGCTGTAAGTGGTGAGTATGAGACACTGATAGATGTGTAATTCGTGGTTTCTGTCCCTCTTAGCAAACTGTGGTCACATATGGTCTTTTTGCTAAATAGTTGTTTTCTAACGTTGATTTTTTGCACTGAAGTTTAGACTAACTGGAGAAATCTATAAAATTCATCTTTCTTATTCTTCAATGAACAAATATGCTTATAGATGCTGGAGACATAAAATCTAGGGACACATTAATGAAAAGTCCTAATTTTAGAACTAGCCTGGGGAGAACATGTAAAGGGGGGGGGGGAACAGAACAGGGTCCTGGGCGTCACTTTCAGATTTTTCAAAATTAAGTAATAATTCCAGTGGAAATCCAGTAACATGAATAAGGGCATGGAAAGAATCATTTTCATTCTTGTGTCCTTGCACAATATAGATGAATGTAAGCAGTAGTCATGTTTCTTATGCCTCGGAAGTGCTTCTGCTTCTCTTAACTGTTGAGAGTACAACAGGGGAACTTTGGTGCTAGAACACACTATCCTCCTCATTTTATAAATTAAATAGTTGAGGAGAAGTGAAGTCATGCCCAGGGTCACAAGTATGCTTCCCCAGAGTATTAGTCACATAATAGAGCCTCAGTTACTGGCCAGTTAAGTTGAGTGAGGTAGGCCTGGGACCTCCAGAGCATGCCACAGATTTGGGGGTCTCTTGGCCCTACACCACACACTGCTGAACTCTCCTCCTTCTGTCTCTAAGGGGATGCTGTGGCGCTGCCGGCAGCCAGCCGAAAGGCTGGCCTGATGGAGCCCTAGGGCTCTCCGAATCCAGGGCAGTCATATCCCAGCTAAACAGCTGGCTGGCTGCTCTGAACGTATTTGTTCTTTCCACCTGTAGTTTGTGGTGGTAATCCTGCTTGAATGGAATGGTAGGGTAACAGGGTGGGGGCTTGGTAGGGTAGAGTCTTATCTGAGTAGCCTACCCTAGAACTGAAAGGTATGTTTTTCAAGTAGGTAATACTCTGTCTAGAAGGGAAAAAAGAAATACTTACGTGCTACACTTTTTTTCCGTGTCTGTTCTCTTAAGTCCACCACCCCTACCCCACACTGTTTGCAATGGTGGTGGTGGGAAAGTGTGTTTCTTTTTTTAACAAGATAGGGGAAATGGAGGCCCAGAGGGTTGCTTGTCTAAAGTTCAATAGCTAGTATATTGAAGGGGGCGTGCCAAGGGAGGGGATGGGGCAGTGAACTTAAGAGAAGAGACACTGACTTCCAAGTAGGATTCTTTCCCTTGTTGCACGCCTGTTTGGGTATATGTAGTTGGTAAGTGAGAGCTCCTTGGTAGCTCTTCCGGGCCTAGACAGGAAATTCTAGTAAAGAACAAAGTAGTGGTAGGGATTCTTTGGCTCTTGGCTGGGGCTCATGGATGACCAGTGACTAATTACAATGACAAAGTGCATTGATAACTAACTGGTAATAACTTATTCTGCCACCATTGACCCCCCGCAAGAAAGGTGAACCCTTGGACTGTCCTCAGAATGTGTTGAGCTGCTCAACCTTGGGCCTTTCTATTAATATGCAACAGAAGGGTATGGTTAGAATTTAGATGTCTCTGTAACAAAGGTGGGTTTTTAAAGTAGATAGTACTTTCAGTTGCCTTTTAATTTGCTCGATACTATCTCTTTTCACCTACCTTGTCTTGGCCCATTTTGAACTCAGAGGTACTTGAGGCAGTACCCTTTTAATTTGCTCGATACTATCTCTTTTCACCTACCTTGTCTTGGCCCATTTTGAACTCAGAGGTACTTGAGGCAGTACAATATGTATTAGGTACAGACACTTGGGTTAGAATCCAGGCTCTGCCAGTTAACTGTGTGATCTTGTAAAAGCTTAATCGTCAGAGTTACAGTAACAAATAAATTACTATAGATAAAGTGCTTCGAAGAGTATGTGGCATGTAGCACGTGCTCAGCTCTTTGTTGTTGATAGTAGTCAGTAATAATACTGCTTCTCCTGCTGCTCTTACTGCAACACCAGCTCTCATGGTCAAAAATGAATTACCTGTAATTTAGCTATATTTCAAAAAGGGTTAAAGGTGACTTGTTCATTACACACACTTTCCTCTCCTCGTGGTTGGGATGAGACTATAGGAGAATGAGGTCCATTCACAAGGCATGCTGCAATCTCCGTTCCTGGATCCTTTTGGCTATGCATCCTAAGCATCTTGGGGAGCGTTCTCGCTTGGCTGGATCTAGTGTTGGGAAACCAATGGTATTCTAATCAAATGAGGTAGATTTAGAGATGAGGGAAAAGTTCTGATTTTAGAACTAACCTGGGGAGAAAACGTGAAGGGAAAAAAAAAAAAAAGACTCCTGGGGTTCACTTTAAAAATTTTTAAGATTAAATGATTCCTGTGGAAAACCAGTAACATGAATGTTGGCATGGGGAGAATAATTTTTCATTCTTTTAATATTTGGATAGGAAACAGCCAGGAGCAGGTTGCCCCAAAAGATATTTACTGTCCTAAGGTTTAGAACTTGATGATGTGACTCACTGTCTAGGATTTCTAAATTTCTAGGAAGTTCTTGGCTTCCAGGAACTGTAGCTGGAATCCCTCAGTACGTGGTCTGGTTTCAGACATGTAGTAAGGATGGGACTAAGTAAATGGGCAGTTAAACAACCAAGCAGAACTTCTTCCTGGGTTGTTGCTAACGCCTGTCCCTTCCTTTCCTGATCAACAGGTATCTCGGATGAAGACATTATCAACATCACTCTCCCTACTGGTGTCCCCATTCTCCTGGAACTGGATGAAAACCTGCATGCCGTTGGACCTCACCAGTTCCTGGGCGACCAGGAGGTGATCCAAGCAGCCATTAAGAAAGTAGAGGATCAAGGAAAAGTGAAACGAGCTGGAAAATAGTCTTTCCCCAGTGCAGCCTCAGAATAGGTGCAAAAGCAGTGGCATGTAGTGTATTATGGGTGCTGATCTCTCTCTCCATCTCTCTCTCTCCTCTCTGTCATGAATTTGCATTTCCAGAGCTAGGCTGTGGGGTAGAGTTTGTATAGGTAACTTATCATTGTCTAGGTAATGGCTTTAGGATGCCTAACTACTTGAGACTTAATGAGTTAGCAGTCTGCAAGCCCTGTTGAATTAGTTACCAACCAAGTAACCAGTGGGGCTTGATCAAGGTCCTAAGTTTCTGAGATGGGAGAGTAATAAGTGGAGGTGAAGTTCAAGGGTTACATCATTCAATAAATCACCGTTATTGAGTCACCATTGCTGGGCACTATTCCAAGCCTGAGGTCATGGTAGTAAACAAAAGATAAAAATCCTTAAAGGTTGCATTGTTGTTCACTTAGTTGTCTTAAGTAGTTCACTTCACTTTTATATTTACTAAGACTTTCTGGGATGGTGGTAAAGGATATTAGATAATTCACTATACTAAAATATTTATTACTAGTCTTTTCCTCTAAGAAAAGAGATGCTTTGATAGTTTAGACCAGAGGTCCGTGACATGGGAACGTCACAGGTGGGTTCCTCTAAGCAAACAATGATGACGCCAACGTCAAAGGCGGGAAGGCCCTTTAACTTGTCTGTAGATCAAGGACATCCTTTGTTCGGCATTTGGTAGGATTCCTTCTGGCCATTAGAATTAGCAGCACATAGACAACCGTAGCTGTTTGTGTTCTCATTTTGTTTTGGTTTTGTTTTTTGTGCTTTAATCTTTGGATCCTTAAAATTGGTTTAGAAATAAAGTTCTGTGACTGAAAATGACAACCCCAAAGTGTCTCGATACATTTCATAAGTGAAGGCCTCTGAGCTCTAGTCTTCAACTCATATCTTCCTGTAACACTAAGTCATGTTTATTTCAACACATAAACTTCTAAAACCCATGCTATTGCTTGGTCTCCATTTGATCTTTTAATTTAGGACGCTTGTAGTACTGGATGAAGAAGATGGTTGACAAGAAGAGAGATGAAGCTGGCTTGCTCACAGCCAGCCACATCTGTGATGCACAGGACATGGAATATGGATGCCTTACATAGACCCTTCTTGTTTTCTGTAAATCGTAGGTTAGGGCCTGGTGGAAGGTAGAATGTAGTGCATATAACTTTATTCACATGGGCAGGGAAAATGGTATATTGGGGCTTGTCACATACCTTTGTCGTTCATTGGCTGAAAGATGACAGTATTTAGCACAGAGTACCAGGAAAGGTATGGACAAAATTGCTTGCTTATTGATCTTACTCTTTCCCACAGTATATTTTTAGATGCTGTGGGTATGTCAGTTTCATTTCTTTAAGCTATTGTCTATTTCAAGACAAGTAACTTATATTTCAATGAGGAATCCATGTAAAAAGTTTGCAGCTCTAATAGCTGCTATAGCTATTAGATATTTACCATGTTGTCATGGTTTTCCATTGGTGAATTAGTTTATTTGTATCCATTTCATATAAAACTGTCTTTTGAAGGAAACTACTTCTAAAACCCTTACTCTGCTTGGTTTCCATTTGATCTTTAATTTCGGACTCTTGCAGCACTGGATGAAGATGATTATTGACAAGAAGAGATGAAGCTGGCTTGCTCACAGCTGGACACATCTGTGATGCAAAGGACATGAAATGTGGATACCTTACATTTATGACAAAGGATGGTTTCTCTATTACAAGCCTTCTTTTTTCTGCCATTGCTTAACCAGATAAGTCTTTAGAATCCAGAGATCAGGGTGGAGAATGCAGCTACCAGATCTTATTAGAAGTCCAAACCTATGACTAGGCTGCAACTGAGACCATTGTTGAACCCCTTCATCTCTGGAATCAGCCCCTGAGTTTTTCAGCAGGAGTAGGGCCCAGTCTTAATGCAGCTCAAGATCCTAGAGTTGGATACTACTCCAGCCCTGCTTCTAGATGTCCACATTTAGGGGATGCGGACACCCTGGCAGCATGATGTGCTGCTGCACACCAAGCAGCACCCATATCCACTTTGGAGTCTTCTAGGCTTCCTAAGATAAGGGACCATATTTGTTGATACTTTCTGATATAATTTGATTGTACTGTTTTTGAGATCTTGGCTGAAATAAATCTGAACAGAGCAGACAGTTTTGAAAACTTGATGTACAGTTACTCTCAACAGCTCTAGCCTTCAACCTTAGGCCCGCTTGGTGAACCTGTTTGCTTCGTACTGTCAACAGGAAATCCAGATAGTTTTGGTGCAGGAACCTGGAAGCTTGCTGATCTGCACCTTAATCTTGACATCCTCTGAAGCTGGACCAGAAAGTAGGGATGTTTTTCTTCTGTTAAAAGCCAGCCTGTGCTAGAAATTTGGTCCTTGGAGAGGGTGGCTTTTGTCCTGGGTATATCCCCCTGCAAGTCTGAGCATGCTCTAGGGGCAGCTAGCCCTGTTCCTCTGCCCAGGCTGAAGTGATTGTCCCAGCTTGGGTCCAGTGTGATAAGGCAGCACGGTAGCAAAGAGCAGCCTTATCTGCTCCTACAGTTTTAATTTTTAAATATCTCAGACAAGGGTCTCAGTATACTGAGAACCTGTTCTTATAAACATGGAAGTTCTGCATCAGAAAATGGAGGTTCTTGGATTGCCTAGTTCTCATTTGAGCACTGAATTAGCAAAGTGTCCTTGGTTAGGATTTTTTGTTGTTAGATGCTGAGTCAGTTCCAACTCATAGTGACCCTCTACTTTAGCAAGCATGATGTCCTCCTACAGGGACTGGTCCCTCCTGATAACATGTCCAAAGTAAGCGAGACAGAGTCTTGCCATCCTTGCTTCTAAGAATCATTCTGGCTGTACTTCTAAGACAGGTTTGTTCATTCTTCTGGCAGTCCATGGTATGTATATTCAATATTCTTTGCCGATACCATGGTTCAAATGCATCAATTCTACATGATCTCAAATGGATTTCTCCTAGGCACAGTGTACAAGGACAATGTCTTGATGTGATCTGGCCATTTCCAGGCTCAATCAGATTCTTCTGTGCACTATTTGCAGATTATTTTTCATCTTGGATCTTGACCGTTTATTAATGTGCACTTTATGCATGTGCACTTCAGTGACCGTGGCTAGTTGTCTCCTGGCCTGGGAAGCCTCCCTGTGCCTGGTAGCTTTTGGGGGAAGAATGCTTTTCCTGGTCAGTATCTGAGCCTGTTAGAACCAGTCCCTGTTGGGCAACAGTCAGCCAACGTGGCTGGAAGTGAAAATCCTTCTGTGGTCACGTTGCCACCCCTAGAGAGGTCAGAGATGAAGTCCTTGTTTTCCTGTTTACTGTGTAGCTGTAGTTCTTGTCGTCCTAGCCCCTTAAAATGTTTTGACAAAACGAGCTTCTTAGGGATTGAGGAAAATTGGTTGAGGTGGGGGAACAGCTCTCCTAGAGAGAAGATTCATCATCCCTCATGTCATTTTAAATTCATCTTTATACTTTTACAAAAAAAAAAAAAATCTGTAAGAATCTCTTCAAGGTTCAGGCTCCCTTTCACCTGGAAGGACTTTTATATGTTCTTCCCTACATTCCTCTTCCTCTCAGAAACACTCCAAAAGTGCCGCAACATGGCAGACTCTGATCATGTTTCCTGTGGTTGTCTTTTGCATAGTTGGGTTTTTGCAAGTTTTGGTCTCAAACTTACATAACATCCTTTGTGGTATTAAATCTCGCCTTGCCTGCCAGTAGACCTGGCTCTGGAAGATGCTGTGCTTTGCTGTAGCTGCAGGGTTTTCCCATTGGACTAGGAGGGGAATTTAAACCACTGGTTCTAAGGGGAACATGGAACACCCAAAATGTAAGAAACCTAGTCATCCAATGGAAACCCTGGTGGCATAGTGGTTAAGAGCTGCGGCTGCTAACCAAAAGGTCAGCAGTTTGAATCTAACAGGTATTCCTTGGAAGCTGTATGGGACAGTTCTACTCTGTCCTATAGGGTCGCTATGAGTTGGAATCAACTTGATGGCAAGGGGTTTAGTCATCCATTGGAAATATAGTCATACATCTCCCTCAGATGACAAAGTTCTTTGGTAAAATTAAAGGCAGAATTGAAATCACTCTTCTACAGTTGATAGAGTTTTGTTTATTGGAGGACAATCTAACTCTACAGTCTAGCCTGTAAGTCCCTGGGACCTTAAGTTGCCAAAAAAATTTATTATGATCCTTTTCTAATTTCTAAAAGGTAAGCTAGAGGGTCACACTGCTTTCTATATACACATAATAGAGCCCCATCTTACTTGTTTGCCTTTTATTTGAGTTGAGGCTGGTCATTTAAACTTAAATTTACACCAATTTGACAGGGATACTTTAAAAATGTATTTATTATCAAAAATTTTAGATATCCACAAAAGTAGAGAGTATGAATAGCACAAAGAAACTCATGAAACTCAACTACAATATCATTAACTTATGACCAATGTTATGTATACCTGCTCATGCTCCTCCCCCCACCCCACCAGAGTATTTTGACAGATGCCAAACATCAAACAGGGTAGATGTTGAAAGAGAAACAGCTTAGTCTTCAATCAGTTACAGTGGAAGTCATCAGTAATCTGTGCTGAACTTTGTCCTTTTTGGTACTCAAGGGAAACCAAATGGCAGCCATTACAAAGTTGTTTGATTTACGTTTTGACTTGGATGTAGTCTATATTATCTCTGGTTGCTATCTAAAGGCATGTTAGTCGGTTGACTTCTGCAGGATAATCTGAAATAATTTAGTGCCCCTGGTGTTAAGTTCACGTGTTGAAAGATGAAAATGTTCCTGAGATTGTTTTTAATAAGGAATTCTGAAACTAGAATTTTTTAAAATGAGTAAATTTATTGATGTTGGAAATCAGGTTCGCTATGGAAAAAGGGAGATACTGAATGAAGGATGGTGAAGAATCTCATGTTAATTGGTTTTCACCTGGAGTTGTTTGTATGAGCATGTGCGTGCGTGCGTGTGTGTGTGTGTGTGTGTGTGTGTGTTTCCCTCCTGTGCCCCTCCCTACTAGCTCTGGCCCTGTCGTCTGAAGGGGCCTAGGAACAATGACCTGATAACAATGAGTATACTTCGTACCCAGATCTCTGTTTCTAAATATTATTCCATAAAACCAGGGCTGTTTGGGAAAATAGCTGATTCCAGGTGTGGGGCAGATAAAGTACAAGGTGAGCTTGGAGCATCTTGATGATTCAGAAAAAGGAAAATGCCCAAAGACTGAAGGGACACAGAAGTGGCTTGGAGGACCAACTGGGGTAATTTAAGATAAAAAATGGTAATTAATTATAAAACATTAAATTTTAAAATAGTCCTAAGTCCATACTGATATTTAAAAAATAGGGATAGGGAAGAAAGAGCCCAAAAGGGAAAACTTTGGAAGAATGCCAGCTTCCAGTGTAGTAACTGATCCAAGCAATGATCATCAATGGACACACAGACCATTGGATTGTTAGGGAATTGGGTATTTATACAGTCTCAAATCACAATAACTTAAGTACAAAGGGAAGAAAGTATTTTCACAGTAGAGAGATCAGTTGGACACCAACTCAACAATGTGATTAACCTTAGTGTCTGCTATGAATGGCTCAAATGGATATCATGGGCTATTATGTGCCTTCTTGTATGAATGGGAAGTATACAACATCACCCGTGTAATCATCTTGCCCCAAACTTCTTATCTGAAGCTAATAATAAAACAATTAGACATATCAAAGATGTAGGACATTCTACAAGACAACTGGCTTAGACTTTTCAAAATACCAGTGCCAAGAAAGAACCACAAAAATGTGGAGCAGTTCCAGATTAAGTGACGCTAAAGACACATGACAACAACATGCAATTTGTGACCTTAATTGAATTTTTAGATTTAAAAAAAAGTTACAAAAGACATTTTGGGGAAATAATTGGTGAAATTTGAATATGGACTATATTAGGGGGTATTAAATTGTGTATAGTAATGGTATTGTGTCTTACGTAGTGGAATGTCCTTGTTTTTAGGAGATACCCACTGAAGAATATAAGGATGAGGTGTCATGATGTCTGCAGCTTAATTTCAAATGGTTCATCCAACACAATGTACATACTATTTCATTGCGCTTCACTTTATTGCTCTTCAAAGATACTGCGTTTTTTACAAATTGAAGATTTGTGGCAACCCTGCATCGAGCAAGTCCATCAACACCATTTTCCCAACAGCATGTGCTTGCTTCATGTCTCTGTGTCAGCATTTTGGTAATTCTCGCAATATTTTAAACTTTTTCATTATATCTGTTATGGTGATCTGTGATCAGTAATCGTTGATACTACATTTATAATTGTTTTGGGGCACCACGAACCGCACCCGTGTAAGACAGCAAACTTAATTGATAAATGTGTGTATTCTGACTGCTCCACTGACTGGCCGTTCGCCCATCTCTCTACCTCTCCTCAGGCCTTTCTATTCCCTGAGACACGACAACATTGAAATTAGGCCAATTAATAACCCTACAATAGCCTCTAAGTGTTCAAGTGAAAGGAAGAGTCTCACATCTCTCACTTTAAATCAAAAGCTAGAAATGATTAAGCTTAGTGAGGAAGCCAAGATAGTCTGAAAGCTAGGCCTCTTGTGCCAAACAGTTAGCCAAGTTGTGAATGCAAAGGAAAAGTTCTTGAAGGAAATTAAAAGTGCTTCTCCAGTGAATGCATGAATGATAAGAAAGCAAAACAGCCTTATTGCTGATATGGAGAAAGCTGTTTTGGTCTGGATAGTAGATCGAACCAGCCACAACATTTCCTTAAGTCAAAGCCTAATCCAGAGCAAGGTCCTAACTCTCTTCAATTCTGTGAAGGCTCAGAGAGGTGAGGAAGCTGCAGAAGAAAAGTTTGAAGCTAGCAGAGGTTGGTTCATGAGGTTTAAAGAAAGTAGCTGTCTCCATAACATAAAAGTTCAAAGTGAAGCAGCAAGTGCTGATGTAGAAGCTACAACATTTATCCAGAAGATCTAGCTAATTGATGAAGGTGGCTACACTAAACAACAGATTGCCAATGTAGATGAAACTTCCTTATATTGGTAGAAGATGCCATCTAGAACTTTCTTAGGAGAAGTCAATACCTGGCTTCAAAGCACAGGCTGACTCTTGTTAGGGGCTAATGTGGCTGGTGACTTTTTAAGTTGAAGCCAATGCTCATTTACCATTCTGAAAATCCTAGGGCTCTTAAGAATTATGCTAAATCTACTTTGTGCTCTATAAATGGAATAACAAAGCCTGATGATAGCACATTTGTTTACTGAATATTTTAAGCCCACTGTTGAGAACTGCTCAGGAAAAAAAAAAGATTCCTTTCAAATATTATTGCTCATTGACAATGCATCTGGTTACTCAAGAGCTCTAATGGAGATGTACAAGAAGATTAATGTTATTTTCATGCCTGCTAACAGAACATCCATTCTGCAGCCCATGGATCAAGGAGTAATTTCAGCTTTGAAGTCTTATTATTTAAGAAATACATTTTATGAGGCTATAGCTGCTATAGATGGTAATTCCTTTGATAGATCCGGGCGAAGTAAATTGAAAACCTTCTGGAATGGATTTACCATTCTAGATGCCAGTAAGAACATTCGTGATTCATGGGAGGAGGTCACATTGTCGACACTAACAGGAGTTTGGAAGAAGTTGATTCCAACCCTCATGGATGACCTTGAGGGATTCAAGACTTCAGCAGAGGAAGTAACTGTAGATGTGGTGGAAACAGCAAGAACTAGAAGTGGAGACTGAAGATGTGACTTGAATTGCTGCAATCTCATGATAAAACTTTGAAAGAAGTTCTACTGTGGGTAAAAAGCTATCAAACAGCATTGCATGCTAGTGAGAAATCTTCTGTGAAAGGAACAGTCAATCAATGCAGCAAACTTCATTGTTGTCTTCTTTTAAGAAATTGCCACAGCCACCTCAACCTTCAGCAACCCAGATCAGTCAGCAGCCATCAACATTGAGGCAAGACCCTCCACCAACAAAAAGATCATGAGTTGCTGAAGGCCATATGATGGCTTGCATTTTTTTTAGCAATAAAGTGCTTTTTAATTAAGGTATGTAGATTTTTTTTAGACATAATGCTATTGCACACTTCGTAGACTACAGCACAGTGTAAACGTAACTTTTGTATGCATTGGGAAACCAAAAAATTCATGTGACTTGCTTTATTGTGATACTAATGGTATTGTGGTGGACTGGAACCAAACCCACAATATCTTTGAGGTATGCCTGTATATGTTTAGAAGCAGAAAGCAATATAGTAAAAGTTTAATTAGCGAATTGAGGCAAGGGTTTATGATACATTGTACTAATCTTTCAGCCTTTCTATAGGTCTGAAATTTTTCAAAATAAAACTAGGAGAAAGAAAGTGACAGGAGAAAAAAATCGACAAGCAAGCAAAACAACTTTAAAATATTTTGTTGTTGAGAATATGCACAGTGTCTTAGTTATCTAGTGCTGCTATAACAGAAATACCACAAGTAGATGGCTTTAACAAAGAGAAATTTATTCTCTCAAAGTCTACGAGGCTAGAAGTCTGAATTCAGGGCGCCAGCTCCGAGGGAATGCTTTCTCTCTCTGTTGGTCTGGGGAAGGTCCTTATCAATCTTCCCCTGGTCTAGGGGCTTCTCAGCACAGGGACCCCAGGTCCAAAGGACATGCTCCACTCCCTTGCTTCTTTCTTGGTGGCATGAGGTTTCTATCACTCTGCTTCTCTCTCCTTTTATCTCTTGTAAGATAAAAGGTGATGCAGGCCACACCCTAGGGAAACTCCTCTTACATTGGATCAGGGCTGTGGCCTGAGTAAGGGTGTTGCATCCCACCGTAATCCTCTTTAACATAACCTAATCTTGCCTCGTCATACAGGTAAACATCTTTCTGGTATTCTGTTTACCTGTGGATGACATTGCGGAGAATGGGAATTTCAGAACACTTAATTGTGCTCATGAGGAACCTGTACATAGATCAAGAGGCAGTTGTTCAAACAGAACAAGGGGATACTGCGTGGTTTAAAGTCAGGAAAGGTGTGCATCAGGATTGTATCCTTTCACCATACTCATTCACTCTGTATGCTGAGCAAATAATCTGAGAAACTGGACTAGATGAAGAATGGGTCATCAGGAATGCAGAAGACTCATTAACAACCTGTGTTATGCAAATGACACAACCTTCCTTGCTGAAAGTGAAGAGGACATGGAGCACTTACTGATGAAGATCAAAGACCACAGCCTTCAGTATGGATTACAACTCAACATAACAAAAAAAATTCTCACAACTGGACCAATAAGTGACATTATGATAAACAGAAAAGATTGAAGTTGTTGAGGATTTCATTTTACTTGGATCCACAGTCAACACCCATGGAAGCAGCAGTCAATAAATGACACATTGCATTGGGCAAATCTTCTGCAAAAGATCTAAGTGTTAAAAAGCAAAGATGTCACCTTGAAGACGAAGGTGCGCCTGACCCAAGCCATGATAGTTTCAGTCACTTCATATGCATGTGAAAGCTGGAGAATGTATGAGGAAGACTGAAGAAGAATTGACCCCTTTGAATTGTGGTGTTGGCCAAGAATTATTGAATATACTATGGACTGCCAAAAGAACAAACAAATCTGTCTTGGAAGAAGTACAACCAGAATGCTCCTTAGAAGCAAGGATGGCAAGACTACGTCTCACATATTTCGGGCATGTTATCAAGAATGATTAGTCACTGGAGAAGGACATCATACTTGGTAAAGTAGAAGGTCAGTGAAAAAGAGGAAGACTCAACAAGATGGATTGACACAGTGGCTGCAACAGTGGGCTCAATTGTACCAAAGGTGGTGAGGATGGTGCAGGACCAGGAAGTGTTTTGTTCTGTTGTACATAGGGCCCCTATGAGTCGGAACGGACTCTATGGCACCTAACAGAAACAACAATCTTGGCTTCTTAACCACAGGCAGAGATTAGGATTTACAACACATGGGAAGATTACATCAGATCACAAAATGGAGGACAACCACATAATACTGGGAATCATGGCCTAGCCAAATTGACACACATTTTTGGGGGACAAAATTCAATCCATAACACACAGCACAGCATACACCCATTCAGCAGTTTCTACTTATACAATTCAGTGAGATTGATTAAATGCTTGGAGTTGTGTAATCATTCTCACTCTCCTTTTCTGAGTTGTTCCTCCCCCATTAACATAAACCCACTGTCCCCTAGGGTTCTATCTAATGTTTCAAGTTGCTGTTGTCAACTTGAT
>NW_004444033.1:9237563-9291208 GCF_000243295.1 Trichechus manatus latirostris
ATATATATATATATATATACGTATATGTATATGTATATATATGTATATATGTGTGTATATATGTGTGTATATATGTATATATAAAACAATTTTGTATGAAGAACAGGTATGAAAACACATCCTGCAGTATAGAGTGGATAGAGGTTCCTGGTTCCTGTACTTTCTATTCTTGAAATCTCAGCTCTTGTTAGAGAGGAGAAAAACTTTAAGTCTGCATTATATGGTCAAGAAACAAAGTGTACTCGCATTTTGTTTCTGATATGCTTGGGGCTACAGCTATGCATCAGACCAACAATCTGAAGCAAGAAGTTTAGCTTGTCTGCTGATGCAACAAACCAGAAATGGGACCATGATTGCTGTCACCTTGTAGCGGAACTAACAATAATGGAATTTCTTTCTCTTGGTGCAGAGCCATGTCTTTTTAACCTTCTTAAGACCTTAGGGTGGTATCCCTTCTTGGTGCCACCAGTTGGCTAAACTCTATTTCATTTCTGGGCCTGTTTCCTTGAATTTTAGCTCCCTACAGCAGCTACCACCCAAGTGTCATTTGTGTCCCTGAGCTCAGTGTCCCAGCCCAGCTTGACTTTACATGACACCAAAGCAGCCATGGTTTCTACTGCTGCTCCATGCACCCTTCTACTGAGACTGCTGAGGGTTCTGACTCAGCATCTGTGGTGAATGCTCCTTGATGCCCTGAGAAGTCAAATGGAGTCTGTTGCTACTGTATACTTGCCTTTTATTTATGTTGTAAGGAGCTCTAGTGGCACAGTGGTTATGCCCTCGGCTGCTAATTGAAAGGTGGGTGGTTTGAATCCACCAGCTGCTCCATGGGGGCAAAGATGTGGCAGTCTGCTTCCATAAAGATTTACAGCCTTGGAAACCCTATAGGGCACTTCTGCTCCATCCTATAGGGTTGCTGTGAGTCATAATCGACTTGATGGCAGTGAGTTTGATTGGTTTTTTTATGTTGTGGTTAGCCATTTAAGGAGCCCTGGTGGCACAGAAGTTAAGAGCTCGGCTGCTAACCGTCAGCAGTTTGAATCCACCAGCTGCTCTTTGGAAACCCTGTGGGGCCAATTCTATGTCCTATAAGGTTGCTATGAGTTGGAATCAACTCAATGGCAATGGGTTTGGTTTATTTATGCATTTTTTTAATTCTAACGTTAAAAAACAAAGTTCATGAAAAGCCTCTTGTTTGCTTGAAGGAGGTTCTATTCAAGACAGCCTCATTGCTTGACCTGTTCATTTAATTCTCCGTAAAGCCAAGTCTTCAAAAACCTCAGCACAGCCCGGAATGCGACATAAGCATACCTCCCAAGAGCCAGCAGCTAGCTTCTAGTCTTCAGAAAATGGAAGCCATCGGACAGCTACTGCAGGAACTATCAGCAACTATCCAGATCTTAGATGGCGGCTTTCATCAATGAAGCAACTCCAGTGGAAGGATTTATTTCACTACCGAGAGTTTACTCAAAGAGTTTCTCATGAATTTGCTCTAGCCACAAAGTTATTGGAAAGGGAACATCTGCCAACCCTCTGCCCAACCCCACTGCCCTGCATCCATTTAAGAGGAAACTGCATTTGGTGTCCTGCTGACCAAGGTGGGGAGTCAGAGCTGGAGTTTGTATTAGTCGCATTAATCCCATAAAACCTACCATTTTAGTGGGAAAATTCTTCCGAGTAGTTGAACCTGGGCCTTGGCATCTATAATCTCTGGGGCAGAGAGGACTTCAACGTATCCATGGTTGAGGTCCCTGAATCCATCTTGACACTCCCTTTGTAGAACACACTTAGATTTCTCCAAGTAGCCGCTAGCCATCAGTTGGTATTTTAATTTCTGAAGGATTCTGAATTGGATTGCAGGGAACGTTATTTGCAGCTCAAATTCCATATATTCTCCCAGGAGTCTTGGTGTTTTATAATCTTTTTAGAACGTTTATTTCTGCACCCAGACACTGGGGGTCAGTGTTTATTCACAAAGGCCTCTGATTTGACTGCATACCTGGCTCTGGCTATTTACTGCAGAGGATTATGCTTGAGGAGCCCTGAGATTCCTCTCCTGGTGGGATTTCTTTCTCTGATTATGGAACCATAAAGCTCAGCCTGTGTGAATATGAAATGTTAACTTAAACATTGTGAATACCCAAAGGATCCTGGGAAAGAGAGAATTTTCAATCAAATCTAAATTCCATTTCAGATTTTCAGTCTAACATGTAAAGTAGTATCAAGTCCTTGTTGGTTTCTGGAGTCTCCCTGGCGACCTTGGCCCCCTCCACTGTACCAGATGCTCAGCCAGCACCCTGGCGGTCACCCATGGCTTTTTGTCTCCTGATTTGTTGTTCAATCCTGTTGATGCTGTCTCCTCCTACCTTCTAATTCATCTCCTTTTCACTCCAAGTGTGCCCTGCCTTGGGCCAAGCCCTCATCTTTTCTCTCCTTATAAATTTCAACATCTTTGAGCTGCAATCCCTGCCACTCCTCTTCTCGGCTTCAGTCCTTTCTCCACACAGTTGCCAGGGGACTTCTCCAAAGGTTGGCCACACCGAGCCTCCCGCAGACTCTCATAGACACTGTCAAGGATCTGCCTTTGCAAGCGTTGTCCCCTTTGCCTTGAACGACTCCCCCACCTTGCCCTCCTTTAATCACCTTTCTAAGAGCTGCTCATCCCTCAGGACTCTCAGGCTCCCTCAATGCCCCAGGATTTGCCCCTCCGATGGCACTTGTTCACCTTTCTCTTCCCTGGTTGGAAGGAGGGAAGGTATGGAAGAACTGAATGGATTCAGGACTCCACCTGGTGAAGCTGGGCACTAGACATAGTCATGCAAACTTAGCCTCCGAAATTCCCCAAGTGTATACCCCTGGAATGTTAAACTGTCCATTTTTTGTAGATGTGTTCTTTAAAATGGTTCTTGCATAGCAGGCATTTGATCTTAACCTGTGCTGTGCTCCAGGGCTGTCTTCCCACTCTGCCAGGCCATGGAAACAGGAAGAGACATCTGCTGAGGATGACGGGGAGCCAGGTGCAGCAGAGCACCTGTCAGCTCGGAGCATCTCTCCAGAGGCAGCTTTGATGGTGTGGAAGCAGTTACCGCAGGGCGCGCTCTTCATCCTTGCTCTTCATTCCAATTATAGAGTTCAAGGTGGCAGTACAAAGATTTTGAAAATAAACAGAAAGATCCCCTAATTTTACTGTGCTAACAACTGTTTCCTTAATGTGCGTGTTTCCCATAGATACATTGCTAGTTTTCATTCCTATTGTATTCTTTTCTTCCTCATGAGCTTCCTGCTTCATAGGCTGCAACACTCTCATTACGTGGGCTGAATACTGTTCCAGCATTTTGATACAACTTAAATGTCCCAAAGGGAAAAAATTAGGTGCTTTCAATGTTTTGATATAATAAGTCTGTTTTTATAACTCCACTCCAAGCCCACCCTGAATATTGGTAGGGTCTGGTGCAAGCGTGCAAATGGAGGTCCACGTACTGTATGTCCCAAAATTATGTTAAAAAATATATGTAAAAATATGTTAAAATATAAATCAAGCTAACAGGCTGTTTTATAAAATGTGTCGGTGTTTTGAACCCAACGGCAGCTCTGCTGGAGAAAGATGTGGCATTCGGCTTCCATAAAGATTACAGCCTTGGAAACCCTATGGGGTAATTCTGTAGGGTAGCTATGAGTCCAAATCGACTCGATGGCAATGGTTTTATGTATTTGTTTTAAATGAGAACTGCAAATTCCATTATATTTAAAGAGATTGTGAGGGAAACTTTGATACTTCTAAATGCACACTTTTTTTTTTTTATTGTGCTTTAAGTGAAAGTTTAATTCAAGTTAGTCTCTCCTACAAAAATGTATACATACATACATTGTTATGTGACCCTAGTTGCTCTCCCTATACTGTGACAGCACACTCCTCCTTTCTACCCCGGATTTCCCGTGTCCATTCAACCAGCTCTTGACCCTCTCTCCCTTCCCATCTCGCCTCCAGACAGGAGCTGCCCATTTAGTCTCATGTATCTACTTGAGCTAAGAAGCACACTCTTCCCGAGTTTTATTTTATGTCCCATAGTCCATTCTAATCTTTGAAGAGTTAACCTCAGGAATGATTTTAGTTCTGGGTTGACAGAGAGTCCGGGGGCCGTGCTTTCTGGGGTTCCTCCAGTCTTAGACCATTAAGTCTGGTCTTTTTACTAGAATTTGAATTCTGCACCCCATCTTTCTCCTGCTCCATCAGGGACTCTCTGTTGTCTTCCCTGTCAGGGCGGTCATTGGTGGTTGCTGGGCACCATCTAGTTCTTCTGTTCTCAGGCTGATGCAGTCTTCTGGTTTATGTGGCCCTTTCTGTCTCTTGGGCTAATACTTTCCTTGTGTCTTTGGTGTTCTTCATTGTCCTTTACTCCAGGTGGGTTGAGACCAATTGATGCATCATAGATGGTTGCTCTTTAACTTTTAAGACCCCAGATGCCACTCACTAAAGTAGGATAAATGCACACTTCTTGAAATGATGTCAGTAGCACCACAATGAAAGGAAAATGACAATAAATATTTTTATGACTGTTGAAGTCACAAAGGAACTCTATTTTAAACCTTGATTTTAAATTTCATCATTTGGGTATGATGAATTACTCTCATAGGAGTATTCTCCAATGGGAAATTAAGCCAGGTCTTGAATTTTATTTAATTCTCACAATACTACTGTGTATAAAGTGAGCACTTTTATATCCCCAACTTACAGAGGAGACCCAGAAAGGCTGAGTCATGGGCCCAAAGTCACAAAGTTAGTTAGTATATAGCTATTGCTGTTGGATGCTGTTGAGTTGATTCCGAGTCATAGAGACCCCATGTGACAGTAGAACTACTTCATAGGGTTTTCTAGGCTGTAATCTTTATGGAACTAGATCCCCAGGTCTTTCTACTGCAGAGACACTGGGTGGGTTCAAACCACCAACCTTTCAGTTAGCGGCCAAGTGCTTAACTGTTGTGCCACCAGGGCTTCTTAGTATATAGCTGTGGCAGGATTCAAATCCATGTCTACCTAACTCCAAAGTCCATGCTCCTGGCCACCATCTCATACTGGTTTTAGTTTGAGAAAATTCTAGAATTAAATTAGATTTTAATATTTAAGATTAAAATATTGCAGAACAAGGTTGTCTAATAGACAGCTGTGAACAAGTTTCATTATTCTTTCTCTTACAGATGACTATGGTGCCACACGAGTTCCCCAGGACACTAAGTGGAGCTAGAGAGCTTGGCTTTTTCCACACAAAATCTAAGTGTTTGCCTTTCTAAGTGAGGGAAATGAAGTTTGCTTTCCTCATTTTTTCAAACCATCTGCTTTGATACTCTGGGAGTCTGGAGGCTGTGTACCAAAGCCTAACTGAATTATATGGATACATTTAAAAATTATATTGGAGTAGGCAAACTAAACATTTTACCAACCCCTCCTCCTCCTAAAACCAAAAGCAATTGTACTTTCTTCAGCATGAAGTTTTAGAGCCACAGCTCTCCAGCCTTAGAGAACTATCAGTGTCAGGGACCTTAGTTGGAAACAGTAGAAGCATTCTAGCTGATCCAAGCAGAAAAGGAGTCTATGAAAGGTAATGAGATGGCTCACAGACTCTTTGGGAAGGCCAGAGAGTTGGGCTTGGGAGGAGAAAACTCAAACCACTTTGAGGGACTTCTCCAGCAAAGGTTCCAATCCCCCTGCCACGGAGCAAGACCCTGCAGCTCCCACTAGTGATGGTGGGCACTGGGTGCTAGAGCTTCTGCCACTGCAATCCCAGCAGGCAATGGTCTGGTAGATTCCCAAAATAGCCACAAATCCATCCCCTCCCCTGTATCTCTGCTCCCTCACCATGGAACCTTTAGTGCCCTCCCATCCAACCCTGGGCTCAGCCAGTGGGATGTTAGGAAATGTGACACAGCAGAAACTTGAAAAGAACTTGTGCAACATCACTCACATCTGCTCAACGCTGCTGTTGTAGTATGAAAGCAGCCATAGACGACACAAAAATGCATGGGCATGGCTGTGCTCCAAGAACAGTTTATTTACAAAAGCGAGCCGCAGGCCTGACTTTGTCCACAGGCTGGAGTTTGCTGACCCTCACTCTAGAGCCATGTCTTTGGTAGCCTTATTAGGATGTGGATGTCCAATGGACTTTAATGATAGTTTGTATAAGATGAGAGAATGGCATATCTAATGCACTCTAGTTTGAAGAGACTAGCCCACACCAGGTCGTGTTGTTCCAGTGAGAGACACCTCCCTTAGACCATCAGCTGCTTGAGTGAATTGGCTGTGCCTTGTTGAAGGGTATCATCTCCTCCTCAGCACCATGCCTAGCACGTGGCAGGAACAGCACAGACTACTAGATGTCCACCAAACACGTTCTCCCTTTCTTCCATAATAAAGCATTGTAGATAGATATATAGCCAACCAGTCAGAAGCTTCTTTTCCCAGCCTCCCTTGTAGCTAGGGTGGCCATGTGGCTAAATTCTCAACAATGTAATGTGAGGAAAAGTGAGAAGTTCAACTTCCCACCTCATATCCTTAAAAGGATGTCCCTGGGTGACATAAACAGTTAAGTACGCAACTACTAGCTCAATGGTTGGCGGTTCCAACCCACCCAGAGGTGCCTTAGAAGACAGACCTGGCAATCTGTTTCTGAAAGTCGTAGCCTTGAAAAGCCTACGGAACACTGTTCTGCTCACACAAGGGAGCTCCATGAGTTGACTGCAATTAGCAATTCTTAAAAGGAAATTCCTGCCCTGGACTTAACTTTCTCTTTCCCCCTTCCTTCAAGCCTTCTCTTCCTCCGTTCCTTCAAGCTGACACAAAGACATGCCAGAGACCTTGCTTTGAGCAGGCAAATGAGGACAGTGCTCTGGAGCGGTGCTTCTCAAACCCATGTAACTTGTAAGAATCACCTGGAGAGCTTGATAAAACACAGATTCCTGGGCCCTACCACCAGAGATGCTGGTTCAGTATCTACAAAGTGGGGCCTGAGAATTGGCATTTCTAACAAGTTCCCAGGTGATGCTGGTACTGCCAGTCCCTGGACCATACTTTGAACAGCACTGCCCTAGGGAAAAGCTGAGTAACAATAGGGAAGGAATTTGGGTCACTGAATGACCTTCTGTAATAGAGAAGAGATGAACTTCCTTCAGCCAGCATCAGTGTTTTGTGGCCTCCTTGTTACAGCAGCTTAGCATTCATCCTGACTGATTTAGCTGGTACTCAACAAGTGCTTGCTGAGTGACTGAGTAAACGAACCACTGTGTTTATGAGGCAGGAAGTACAGATCAGTGTGAACTGCCTGGTTCTTCTGGGCCTAATTCCTCCTCTTCCTACTTCCTCTTCTGTTAGTCAGAGGCCGGTCCTAGTCACCGAATGGACTGGGCAGAAAGCAGCAGCTTCTCTGCAGTGGGAGGCACCCACTGCTCCCAGTGCAGGGTCCTCACTCCCACAGCTGCTGCTGCTGTGCACACAGGCCCCAGTGCGGCGTCTGACTGCTCCGGACCCTAAGCCTCCAGCTGCAGTTCACTGTTGACCAGCTATTCCCATAAGGAGTTAAAGGACGAATTCCATCCCAGAGGGCTATGGGTGCACAGGCTTGCTGAGTGAGATCGGGTCCAAGTTCATGAGAGGAAGAGACAAATGGGCACTATCTGACCAGGGAGGCTCTGCTGAGGTGGAAAAAATGCTGGTTGTGACCACTTCCTTCTGTAGATGCTGCCTCAGAGTTGAATCCTGGCCTGGCCCAAGTCTCACACTGTGATCTGGACCTCAGTCACTCCAAAACACACACCCTCTTCAGAAATTTGTAATTTCATCATTTCTTGACCAAATGACTCCAACCGCAGAAAGGCACAAATTTTCCATTGGGATTTATCCTGCCACTCCCTTTCAGTGGGTAGACTGTTTCTTTCGCTTGCTTCTGAAACCCCATTCATTATCTGAAGTATAGGTTTTTCAAAACTGAGTATAAAGTAAACTTGTTATTAAATATACATATCTTGCCTTTCTGTATTTCTAACTCCACTTATAGAGTTGAGAATTGAGACACAGAACAGCCCATGGCTTAGAAAATCTAAGTAAATTTTGATTTGGCCCACAAATCCTAAGCTGGGCCTTGACGTCTAAAGATCTAGGATTACGCACCCTCTCTCCACCCTCAGTGTGGCCAGACCCAGATGTATTAAGCCAGGAACCTCACTCACTCCCAAAGCACAGGCATCCAAGACCTTCAGTTTCTGGTTGCAGTTGAATGCGAGTAAATTTGGAGGACAAAATGGAACTGTTTCTTGTACAGGCAAATCATTTGTAATAAGTATGAAGTTAATGAAAAGCAATTAATCCAGTGGCAATCCTGGCCATTAATTTTATTCCCAAAGTTAACACGTGATACAGGCATGCTTCTTAATTTCAGATAAGGAAGACAATGTGGAGCTATTAAATATAAGGAGCTCCAGTGGCACAGTGGTTAAAGTGTTTGGCTACTAACTGAAGGTTGCCTGTTCGAAGCCACCAGCTGCTCCACAGGAGAAAGGTTTCATAAAGATTTACTGCCTTGTAAATGCTATGGGGCAGTTCTACTCTGTCCTGTAGGGTCACTAGGAGTCAGAATTGACTCAACAGCAGTGGGTTTATTGTTAAATATAAAGTAAAACAACACAGAAAATGCTAGAAGGTATAAAGAATGCAAGTAGGAGCCCAGGGAAAGTGAGGATGTAGGGAGGCTAAGGAAAAGGGGGGACTGTCCTGTGCTGCTATGCCAAACCCAGACGTTTCCAGGTTGGCGAATGCTGATGGAGCTGGTGCCTCCCACAGGAGTCCTGCGTCTGGACCTCCAGGGGCTGTGGTGGAGCCACCCACCCTCCGCGGGGAGGAACCACAGGGTGCTCCCTTATAAAGCAAGAAATGAAGAATGACTCTTCATTTCCTGGAACACTCAAGACCACAGGGGAGTTGGCAGAGTCAGGGAAAGCTAAGATGTTTGGGAGAATGGGAAGGAGTGGGAGGTAGGGGAGCACTGCGGCCGCCATGTGTCTCTCCTACCAGGCAGAATTCTGGGAAAATGCATGGAGGGGCTTTTGAGGTGGTCTGTGGCCAAAAATCAACAGGGAATGCTGCCATTTCTACTCATAGGTTCAGATTACTCTGTTCTAAGGATTTCTGCCTTAAAAAGATTAAAATACGATTTGTTCCTGTTGTTGTTGAGTGCCCTGGAGTCGATTCTGACTCATAGCAACCCTATAGGATAGAGTAGAACTGCCCCGTAGGGTTTTCTAGGCTGTAATCTATATGAGAGCACATGGCCAGGTCTTTCTCCCACAGAGGTGGGTTTGAACCGCCAACCTTTCAGTCAGTAGTTGAGCGCTTAACCATTGCACCACCAGGGCTTAGGATATCTTAAAAGGGCCTTGATTAATGCCTAGTAAGATCACAGGCCACCCCAAGTCTGTCAGTTTGTCGTGCTGTGGTGGCCCAGAAGAAGAGTTGATGCCTTTGAATTACGGTGTTGGTGAAGAATAGTGAATATACCGTGAACTGCCAGAAGAACAAACAAATCTGTCTCGGAAGAAGTACAGCCAGAATGCTCCTTAGAAGCAAGGATGGCAAGACTTTGTCTCACATACTTTGGACATGTTATCAGGAGGGACCAGTCCCTGAAGAAGGACATCATGCTTGGTAAAGAGGGTCAGCGAAAAAGAGGAAGACCCTCAATGAGATGGATTGACACAGTGGCTGCAACAATGGGCTCAAACATAGCAACGATTGTAAGGATGGCGCAGGACTGGGCAGTGTTTTGTTCTGTTGTACGTAGGGTCGGTGTGAGTCGGAACCGACTTAACGGCACCTAACAACAGCAACAAGATCACAGGATCTTCTCCCGATCACCAAGGAAAAGTAGGTTTCCATTTTCCCATCACTGATGCCTGAAATTCCTCTAATAAGAGGCAAAATCTTTATTAAATCGTTAGAGATAAAATTTAAAAAGCCAGCACCACCAGGGAGGAGGCTGAGCTGAAGAAACTCATTCACGATGAGAAGGTGCTTGGCACATTGAGCCACAGGTAAAATTATTGGTAGCGAATTCCTCCGTTTTGATAGAGGGAAGGGGTGCTGATGAAGAGGAGGGGCTGCCTTGAAGAAAGTCCTGGAAAATAAAATTGTTGACTTGCTGAGGATACAAAGAGTCTGCCTCCTTTATCTTCAGCTGGGGTGGAGGAGACAGAACAGTCCACTTCCAACTGTGTGTGCAGATATCTTTGTCTTGTTGGGCTGTTGGCGACGGATAATCTTGGATATGCTTTATGGAGATTGTTGGTGCTTTAAAAAAAAGCATCGTATAATCGTTGTATGGCATCACTATTTGCCACGCCGTGGATCTGAGACGGTTGGAGGTGCAGTGTGGTAAGGTGAGGAGGGGTTTGGGGAGCCCACGAGTTGGGTTCTGCCCAGGCTCTGCCACCACCTGGCTGAATGACTGGGGCCAGTCGCTTCATCTCTCTGGGCCTTATTTACCCCCAGCAGTGTTCCAGGTCCCCGTCTCCTTTTTACTCTAATTTTATTTTTCTGTAAAAATATACACAACAAAGGATATGCCATTTTGACAAATTCTGCATGTACAATTCAATGACATTATTTACATTCTTCAAGTTGTATGACCGTTCTCGCTATCCTTTTCCAAATTATTTCACCACCATTAACATAAAGTCACTGCCCCCTAAGCTCCTCATCCAACCTTTCGAGATGCTGTTGTTGGTTTGATCCCACATAGAAAATTTTTGAGGGAGCACAATGCTCAAGGCAGACATTCTTTACTAATCAGGCTAAACTGTTATTTAGTTCAAAGCAGACTTCCGGGAAAAGTTTTGGTTTAAGGTTTAAAGGCTATTTCAGGGCGACGCTTTCTTTGAAAACAAAGCGTCTCAGTGGAAGCAGAGGCAGAGCCCCAGACCTCGGCTCATTTAGCTCTGTCCTCACGTCGCCTGTTCAGTGTCTCTTCAGAGCCCTGGGACTCTTTGAACAGCCCTGGCCCAGATGGTGGCTAAAGTCCCCTCCCCGCCCCAGTTCATCAAAAAGTAGCTTCTGCTGTAGGAACTTCACCAACAGAATTTGAGGACCTGGCCGTCCTGGTTTGGAGCAAGGCACAGGTCCCATGAGCCTCATTCTGCTCCTGGGCCAGATGTGGAGCCAGAGGAGGCTGCCGCTGACAGGCCTTGGGCTCCCCCAAAGGTGGACACTCCATATCCTAGCTGCATGGGCTGCCAGAAGACATGGGGCTCTTGGAATTTTTATTAGGAATTCTTTTTGTGGGATCAAATCGACAACAGCAATGCGAAAGATTAGATAGGAAACTTAGGGGGCAGTAAGTTTATGTTAATGGGGGAGGAATCACTCAGAAAAGGAGGGTGAGCATGGTTACACAACTCGCAGAATGTAATCAATGTTGCTGAATTGTACACGTAGAAACGGTTGAATTGGCGTATGTTCTGCTGTGCATATTCACAACCAACAACAAAAATAAATTATAAAAAACAAAAAAGATTTATCTATGCGCAGTCAGTTTTGAGAAACAGGAACTTTGGGGTCAGACCGGAAGCGGTGTTTTAGGGTCAATTGTTATTATGTAAACACTGTTCCCGGGCCTTTTTCCATGGCAATGCTGATAATATGGAGTATAAAAGTCTTTAGAGGTTCTCTCATCTTCGGAACATTTTTGACTCATCAGTTGAAGTGTTACCCGATTTGCAAATAGTATAGTAAATAAACTTTAAAAAAAAAATTCCTTTATTAAGAACAACTTGTATTCACTGAATTCTCTAGTAACAGTTGTGGAACCTCCTGACTTCCAATTCAGTCCGGTCTTACTGGCCTGGTCCTTGTGCTCGTCTGTCTCTGCCAGCCTTGAAGCATGATTATAAGCGATGCCTTTGGTGTTTCTCCTACGGAGCCTAGATGACTTCAACAAGCAGACTAACACCCCTCCTGTGTTACCTGAGTGGAGGTGTCACCCACCATCACCCCACTCCCATCAAACACAGAAGAGCAGACAGGAGGGCTGTGTTCCTGTCCTACACCTGCCACTAACATCCTGTGGCCTGTGTCGGGCAACCTCACAGGGTCCAGGTGTCCCATCTGTGGATAATAAGCGTTTCTGGAGCATCCACCCTTTGGAGAAGCAAATTACTAAGCACTGGAGGGAATAAGAGGAGTCCTGGTAGCGCAGTGGTTAAGGGCTTGGCTCCTAACTGAAAGGTCAGCAGTTTGAACCCCCCGGCCGTTCCGTGGGAGAACGATATGGCAGTCTGCTTCCATAAAGATTACAGCCTTGGAAACCCTGTGGGGCAGTTCTACTCTGTCCTGTAGGGTCGCTTTGAGTTGGAATCGACTCAACGGCAGTGGGAGGGAATAAGAAGTGAATTTAAAATGGAAAGTAGTGAAACAGGTTCCTTAGTCTCGGTGAGACTCAGAGTCATGTCCGAAGCCACACCACAGACAGCACTGCAGACTCAAGGACTGGAGACCGGGGAGAGGCAATTGTATTTGAGCAGAATTATTCTGGCAAAGAGAGGTAGAGGGAAACCTCAAAACAAGGAACCCATCTAGCTGAGGGCTGGAGGAATTCAGACACGGAGGGACAAGGACCTACACAAGGCATTCCAGCTCTCCCCCATGGGAGGCAGCTCCAGGCAATGGGAAGAACTTGGCCTGGGGGTGGGGGACTGGGAGACCCAGGGGCTGGCACCTTTTCTGCCCTTAACTTGTCTGTGAGAGGCTCTAGGGTACAGGTGGGGCCTCATGGCCTGGGAGGCCCGGCCTGGACCCTACAGTCTATTCTTCACAGCCTGTGCAGGAAAATAAACCCGATGCCCTCAGAGGGGCCACAAGGTTGCCAGGCACGTCCCCCTTCATTCTCTGCAGACACTTTAACTTGTCCTCAGATCCTTCTAGACATCTTCCAGGTTGAGGGTTGGAAGTCATTAGAGCAGTTCTCAATGATTAAAGCCCTACCTAGTAACCCGCGTGATAGTCCCTCGCACCGTGTGGAATGCGTTCTGTGTGAACTCTGCGTAAGCACTTTATATATGTGAAAATATGAAGTAAATGCTAGTATCAGCCCTATTCTATAAATGAGGAAACTGAGGCACAGAGCAGGTAAGCACACTGCTCAAGCTCACACAGCTGGTAAGTGCTCTAGTGGAGCGCTTGGGCAGCTTGGCTCTAGAGCCCCCGTGTTAAACCACTATGCTTGACCACCTCTCTGATACAAAACAAAAACAGCAGAAGCACAATAACATATAGGAGAGCTTCTTGGCCATTCTAAAGAAGAAGCGTTTTGCGCTCTTGACAGAGAGGCAATGCCGAGATTGTGGAGAAACTGGAACGCTTGTCCATTGCTGGTGGGAATGTAAAATGGTCCATTTGCTGGGGGAAACAGTTTGGCATTTCCTCAAAATGCTGAACATAGAACTACCATACCACCCAGCAATCTCAATCCTAGGTATATACCCCAAAGAAGTAAAAGCAGGAACGCAAACCGAAACCTGTACAGCAACGTTCATCGTAGCACTTTTCACAACAGCCAAAAGGTGGAAACAACCGAAATGTCCATCAGTGGATGAATGGACAGACAAAATCTGGTACCTGCACACAGTGGAATAGTATTCAGTCACAAAGAGAGATGAGATCCTGATACATGCTACAACATGGATGAGCCTTGAAAACATTATATTAAGTAAGTCAGTTGCCAAAGGACAAATACTGTATGATCTCATTTATATGAAATAAGCAAATATAGAGAAACCAAAAATTACTAGCAGTCGGCAGTGGTGGGAAGGAGGGGAGAGGGGGAGTTATTGCTTAAAGAGCATTAAGTTTATGTTAAAGGTGGTAGAATAATTTGGAAAAGGATAGCAAGAACGCTTGCACAATTTGAAGAATGTAATCAATGCCAATGAATTATACACATAGAAACTATTGAAAAAATACAAAGAATTCTAAAATAAAACAAGAGAAAGCCAGTGCAACCAGGGGTGGGGTGGGGGGGGGGCAGTCAGGGCATCTCAGAGGGCGCTTGGAGTCTTGGAGGAGACCTGCCTACTATACACAGGCATGGTTGCCATGGTGTCTATTTCTCGCTAAGCACAAGTGAGCGATGTGGAGGTGTTAAAAAAAAAACAACAACATTAACAGCTACAAAGAAACATGATCATTTGCAACTTTAAAAAGAAGCCAGCCGCTATAGGAATCTGGAAATAATATCCCCTTAACTCAAAGGGCTGATACACTGGTTTAAAAGGGGTTGGCTTTAAAGCTGGTATGTGAGTTTACTGGGGCCATTGGCAGGGATGCTAACAATTTATGGAATGCATTTTTGGAAAGGATTAGGGGAAAAACATGTTGTGTCTTACGAACCTAGAGCTAGGAATACAGCTCTAAGGAGTGAGCATTAAATATCAAGATTTCAGTATGCATAGTTTTTAAGGGAATCTGTTTGCCTTCTTTCTTCTTCTTTTCTTTTTCAGCCCTTACCCTCCAGATCAAATTCAGGCCATACCGGATGTGCCCAAATCATTTCCATCTGACGCCCAGGACAGCCCAGGAGGCCTGGCCTTGTGGCGCAGCTCCCAGGGAGCAATGTTTGTGAAGGGACTAGGGGAGAACCACGTCGATAGTTTCTGCTCACCCGGGTTCCAGGCCCCACTAGCACTGTCTTGCTGGGTTTCCTCTCCCAGCTGAGTTTAAAAATAAAGGAAAAAAGGCCGTGGATTAAAATCAGGACAAACAAGCCCTTCATTCTTATTCTATTTCCCTTCCCCCTTCCCCTCCTCAGTGTATAAACAACGTGCTTCCCACACAGTAAAAACCAGTTGCCATGGAGTTGACTCCGACTCATGGTGACCCCACGTGTGTCAGAATAGAACTGTGCTCCACAGGGTTTTCAGTGGCTGATTTTTCAGAAGTAGATCACCAAGCCTTTCTTCTGAGGCACCTCTGGATGGACTCGAACCTCCAGCCTTTCAGTTAGCAGCCGAGTGAGTTAACCGTTTGCACCATCCAGGGACTCCTTCCACACAACCCACTGCCGTCAGGTAGATTCCAACTCATAGCGACCCTATAGGACAGAGTAGAACTGCCCCACAGGGTGTCCAAGGCTGTAAATCTTTACAGAAGCAGACTGTCACATCTTTCTCTCACGGAGTGGGTGGTGGGTTCAAACCGCCGACTTTTTGGTTAGCAGCCTTGTGCTTAACCACTGTGCAACCAGGGCTCCCTACTCTCTCACACGGTAGGGGCTTATTAACAACAGATGGGTAAATCGAGGCAAGGAGCAGTTGGCTGAAGTGTCCTTAGGTAACTAGAAGAGGGAGACGAAACTCTGTCCAGGACAAAACTCCAGCAGTAACAGAGTGTTAAATCAAAAGGGGACACCAGCCTTTAAAGATTTTCATTGTAGCCATCTCCAGGAAGGCTGTGTGGGACCCCTTGCCTGACCCTGGCTTTTCACTACCCGCATGACACAGAGAGCCTCTGAGTTCTACGTTTACCTCCCACTGCCCAGCCAGGAGCAACAGGCACGGCACACCTGACAGAAAGGACTTCCAGCTTCTCCCAAAGGCAGCACTTTAAGGGTGGAGGCTGGACAAGCTGGTACTTAACGGGGAGGTCGAGGCTGAGCTGAAATGGGCACGGATGTGCCTGGCGGCCCAGGGCGCTGAGCAGGGTGTGCACAGAGCCCCTTCGACTGCTGGGAGGGCTTGTGCAGGGCGGACAGTATGTGCGTCTCCGCACGCTGCCCCGGGGAGGAACCGGGAGATCCCTGTACCAACCTCTAGTTTTACAGGTGAAAACAAGGGAACCTGGTGATTGCCCACAGGCACGCAGTGAGTGAGGAAATGAGGGGCTCCCAGGCAGGGCACACCCCCGCACTGGGGTGGGGAAGGGAGGCTGGGAACAGCGAAGCTGTGTTCGAGTTCAGCCTGTGCCACTGCGGAGCTCGGTAACCTCGGCCCAGTTCCTTCAACTCTCTTGGCGGCGGCGGTTTTCTCATCTGTAGAATGGAGATGATAATAGCACCTCCCTGTGGGACTGTTCTGGAGACTCTGAGAAGCCGTTTGCCAAGTGCAGCGTCAGTCTAGAGCCAGAGTCCACTTTACGGGAGGCTCCTTCCCTTCCTGACACGCTTCCAAGTGCTTTATATGTTACATTATTTGATCCTCACGACAACCCCGCGGAGGGAGGGGGGAGGGTAACCACAATCGTCATCATTTTACAATTGAGGAAACTGAGGCACAAAGAAGCCACAGGCCTAGCAAGGGATAGAGCTGGGATTTAATGTCAGGCAGCCGGGCGAGGGTGAGTGCTCCCACACGCCCACCGAACTGCCCCCCACAGCCAAGACTCAATGCATAGTTCTGGAGATGTACTTCCAAAAAATCAGCCATGTAAACGCTATGGAGCACAGTTGTACTATGACACACATGGCTCAAAGTTGACTCAATGGCAACTGATTTTGGAGTTTGTGGGTGATGCAAAAGGTTAACGTGCTCAGCTGCAAACCAAAAAGCTAGAGGTTCGAGTCTACTCAGAGGTGCCTCGAAAGAAAGGCCTGGCGATCTATTTCTTAAAAAATGGCCGTTGAAAATCCTATGGAGCACAGTTCTCTGACACACGTGGGGTCACCATGAGCCTGAATCGACTTGATGGCAATTGTCTTTTCTTTTTTTTTACTGCTGCCATTGCTGCTGTGCACACTGCCCCTTCTTGATGCCCTGGTCTGCTGGGTGGCTGCCCTGAGCCGGCTCGCTCGTGGCGCCTGTATGTGAATGTGAATCCAGACACAGAAGCCATCCCCCATGAGTGCCATGCTGTAAGCGGCTGCGCTAACTTCCCTAAGCTCTTGGGCGTTGACGGAGCGCAGCAAGCGTCCAGTCTGTAGGTCCCACCTTCCCTTCACCAGAAACTCCTGTCATTGCCTGCCCCTTTCCTCCACCCTCTGGGCCCCTTTGTTTGGAAAGAGTTTGCTACCAAACGACTTGTAATTTGTTAATTAGTTGATCCATGTTTCCATTAAAAAATAATCAAAGATACATACAGTTGCCATTTCAAGATATTGAGCAGCAAAGGATAACCAAGGTCATCACATGGGGTTAATACAATTCTTGCCCAAAGCAAGCAAAATGGGACATTTTCATGAGCCTGTGGAGGTTTACCAGGTAGGGATAGGACTTCGATGGGACTTTTAAAAATACTGAACATAGTTTGAGGACTTCTAAGGTTTAGGAATCCCAGGCCATACTTCATCCAAAAGATTCTCCAGATTCCAGAAAATCCCCTGTAAAATATAAATGCCCTTTATTACATGTGCTTTTTGTTGGCCTAAATCCCTTTTTCAATATCTTAATCCCATTCTAACTTAAAGTTTGATGTTTACATGGGAATCTTTAAAATTTAAGGAGATCCAATTGCGTTAAAATATTTCTATGCACATGTGGTACCCAGGTGCATAATAAAGGTAGAAATAATTATTTTACAAACCACGTCATATAGTGTCTTTCCAGCCTATTCAGTCTCTGTCTAGATAGATAAATAGGTAGATAGATAGATAGATGATAGATACATGGATAGACGGATAGATAGATACATAGATAGATAGATACATGAGAGAGAGACAGATGATGGGTGGATGGATGGATGGATGAATGGATGGATTGATGGATGGATGGATAGATAGGATCTCCCTTGCCCTCTTCTGGCCCTCTTCTTCACCAAACATGATGTCCTTCTCCAGCGATCGATTCTTTCTGATGATGTGTTCAAGCAAGCTAGTGGGGCAATGTTTTATTGTAAAGGATATGGTTTTCATCAGCTAATTTTCAGAAGTAGATTGCCAGGTCTTTTTTCCTAATCTGTCTTAGTCTGGAAGCTCCACTGAAACCTGTCCACCATGAGTGACCCTGTTGGTATCTAAAATATGGTGGCATTGCTTCCGCATCACAGCAACACACATGCCAATTTGTATGACAAATTGACAGATGGGTGGTGGCAGCCACTGTCTTTGTTGTTGTTATGTGCTGTCAAGTCGATTCCAACTCACAGCGACCCTATAGGACAGAGTAGAACTTCCCCATAGGGTTTCCTAGGCTGTTGTCTTTATGCGAGAAGATTGTCAGGTCCTTCTCCAACGGAGCAGCTGGTGGATTTGAACCACTGACCTTTTGGTTGGCAGTTGAGCTCTTAACCATTGCACAGCCAGGGATCCTTAGCCTCTGTATGCCTACCCACATATCTTCAGCCATTCTCCTTCTCTTATCCAGCCGATAGCCCCACTTCCCATCTCCCTTTCCTTGCTATCAAGTTCCTAGTTCAATAAACTCTCAATAAACATGTACCAAGTAGGGTATTAAGCACTGTGGTTAAAAGACAAATGTGCTCAGCTGGGGTTCAAAATATGTGCTCAGCTGCCAACAGAAAGACTGGAGGGTCGAGTGCACCCAAAGGCACCTTGGAAGAAAGGCCTGGTGATCTACTTCTGAAACATTAGCCATTGTTAACTATGTTAACTGATAACATTTTCAAAGACCCTATTTCCAAACGAGTCCACATTCGTAAGTACTTGAGGTTATGACTTCAACATATCTTTTTAGGGGGACACAATTTAACCCATAACAGTATGTTAGCAGGACTTGGGGCATGGAAAGGAGGTAAGAGGGAAATAAAAAGGAAATTGCTGCTTGCTGGAGGCCATGACGTCTAGACACAACTACATTGAACTCTGAGCTGCCTCTCTTCTTGCAGGGTAGATACCATCAATCCATTACTGTCATGAGAAAGAGAAGTGTTCTGTCTAAAAGAGGAGCATAATGAGTTTGTTGAACAAAATGACTCTTTCTGAAGGAATGTCATAACAAGTCAACAAAGAACCACTGCACATGAGACGAGAAAACAGCTGGGTTGTGAGAAAACGTGTGTATTACAATGGCATTTGTTGAAGTGGAATTTTATCTGGATATTAGCAAGAACCATTGATGCCTTTGAATAATGGTGTTGATGAAGAATATTGAATATACCATGGACTGCCAGAAGAACGAACAAATGTGTCTTGGAAGAAGTATAGCCAGAATGCTTCTTAGAACTTTGGACGTGTTACCAGGAGGGACCAGTCTCTGGAGAAGGACATCATACTCGGTAAAGTAAAGGGTCAGCGAAAAAGAGGAAGACCCTCAACAAGATGAACTGACACAGTGGCTGCAAAAATGGGCTCAAACATAGCAATGATTGTGAGGATGGGGCAGAACCGTGTAGTGTTTTGACTCAAAGGCACGGTCATGGATTGAATTATGTCCCCCAAAAAATATCTGTCAAGTTGGCTGAGTCATGATTCCCAGTATTGTATGATTGTGTACCATTTTGTAATCTGATGTGATTTCCTTATGTGTTGTAAACTCTATCTCTGTGATGTAATAAGATGGATTAGCGGCAGTTATACTGATGAGGTCTACAAGATTAGGTAGTGTCTTAAGCCAATCTCTTTTGAGATATAAAAGAGAGAGGCGAGCAGAGAGACATGGGAACCTCATACCACCAAGAGAGCAGTGCCGGGAGCAGAGCGCGTCCTTTGGACCTGAGGTTCCTGCACTGAGATGCTCCCAGACCAGGCGAGGACTGATGCATCACAGGGATCTTTTTCCAGAGCTGACAGAGAGAGAGGGCCTTTCCTTGGAGCTGATACCTTGAATTTGGATTTATAGCCTACTGGACAGTGAGAGAACGAATTTCTCTTTGTTGGAGCCATCCACTTGTGGTATTTCTGTTGTAGCAGCACTAGATGACTAAGACAGGCGCCTGACAACAACATTAGCATAAGGATAGTGTAGAAGAAGTAGAAACTGTTCTTACCTTTGGAGCAAATGTGATACTGGGTTTTATAGAGGATGGCAAGACGTCAGCTTGCGTACTTTGTTCACATGATTAGGAAAGACTAATTGCTACAGGAGGACATCATGGTAAAGTAAAGGGTCAGCAAAAATGAGGGAACCCCTCCATGAGACAGATTGACACAATAGCCTCAACAGTGGAGTCAAACATACCAACGATCATGAAGATGGCACAGAATTGGGCAACGTTTCATTTTGTTATACGTAAGTTGCCATAATTTGGAGCCAACTCAATGGCAACAACAAGAAAGCCTTTGACACTGATTTTCATAACTCTGTCTCCTTCGTACATATCATCACAGAATCAATGTCAGCATTTCAAGTTGCTTTGAGGTCGTACACTAGCTTGGGAGGAGTTGAGGTGCAGTCTTTCTTTTTGGTTTTCCTTTTGGATTATTACCATGAAATTCACCAAGTCAGAGTCAGGAGTGGGTTCTAGGTCACTGAGTTAAAGCCAAATGGACTGGCCCATCCAGAGATCAAAGCATTTAGCCCAGCTTCTAACCACTAAATTAAACATCAGCGGTCCAAAGCTCTGAACCTATGCCTCCAGTTAGAACAACCCTGTGCCTCCAGGCAGCACTGCCTCCAGGACATTCCAGGACCATGGATGTTTGGAGTTCACAGCCCCGACTATTATGCCATCTACCCAGGAACATTAAATGCGTGACCAGAAATCTCTCCCATGTGGTAATTTGTGCCCGTTTCCTCTCACGCAGTCATCGAGGGGCATGATCTGGAGACCACCCTGCAGCTTTATGAGTCCAGGGTTGAGCCTGTCACCCTGCCATGGGAGGATGGAAGACATGGACATCGAAGAAGAGATGGACTTGACTAGCTATTGGTAATACAGCTGCTACTTGTCAAAGGTAGGGACTGAGGGATACTTTTAAGAGACTGAACACTTTGTTTAATCAAGAAAACCCCAAGGGGCCCCAGAAAACCCAAGCAAGAAGCAAAATGACTATTGCTTTGTCTCCACCAGATATCTGTAAAGGCTGGGAGGAGCAGCCTCACAGGGTTAGGGAGATAGGCTGGCTTCTTGCCTAGTCACCGTGAGATGACAGCGCACTCAGATCTGCTGGTTGCCTCCTCAAGCCCCCTAAGCTCCAGGGTAGCTCCTTGGCTGGGAGGAGAGCATGCAGAACTCTACAGAAGGGGCAGCTTTGCCGGGATGTGGGGAGATCTCCAGTTTGCTCTGGCCCTGGGCACCACCCCACAGCAATATTCTCTACATGTCTGTCAGGGGCAGAATTCTGCTGTGGAACCTGAGGAGAGGTACAAGGGATGGAAATGTTCTCTCCATGGATGGGGATGGAGGTCTGAGCTGACACAAAGCTGGTCAATAAAAATGCAAGTGACCAGAGAAATGAAGTCCTGATGCATGCTACAACATGGATGAACCTTGACACCATCACGCTGAGCCAAATCAGTCAGATGCAAAAGGGTAAACCCTGTATGATCTCACTTATATGAAATCAGCAAATAGCGACCAAAGCTTATTAGTGGTTACCAAGGGTGGAAGGGAGGGGAAAAGGGGGAGTTTTTTGCTTAGGGGGCATTGAATTTATGTTAATGGTGGTGGAACAATTTGGAAAAGGATAGCAAGAATAGTTGTGCGACTTGAAGAATGTAATCAATGCCACTGAATTCTATTTGTAGACATTGTTGAATTGGCATGTGTTTTGTTGGGTATATTTTCACCACAAAAAAAAAAAAATGCAAGTGATGGAGACATTTACTATCAACCTCAGCTGTACAGGGATCTACACGTGTCGAGGAGGGATTCAGAGGTAGTCACCTGGTACGATCTCTCCTCAATTTACCGACAAGGAAACTGATGCTGAGAGGAGGAGAGTTGCATGCCCAAGGTCACAGTTAGGAAGAGGCAGAGTTGGAAGCAGAATCTTCAGGCTTGGAGCCCGATTCTGGCTCTTTGTGCCGCCCATCCTGCCTGCCTCTTCTTATGAGTTAGGGGAAAGAAGCAGTGATAGAAGCCAAATAGATGGACTGTTGGAGTTCTAATTCCCTCTCTGATGTAACCAGTGCTTACAAATCATCAAGATAGCCTGTGGACTTTGCCTGTTTTTCTGCCCACATGCTGGCCGGTTACCAGTTGTAATCAAGTCTTCTCTGACTCATGGGGACCTCATGTATGTCAGAGTAAAACTGCGCTCTGTGGGGTTTTCATGGCTGTGAACTTTCAGAAGTAGATCACCAAGCCTTTCTTCCGAGACACTTCTGAGTGGTTGTCTCAGTCATCTAGTGCTGCTTTCTTGGTTATCTAGGACTGCTATAATGGAAATACGACAAATAGATGGCTTCAACAACAGAAGTTTATTCTCTCACAGTCTAGTAGGCTAGAAGTCCAAATTCAGAGCATCATCTCCGGGGGAAGGCTTTCTTTCTCTGTTGGCTCTGGAGGAAGGTCCTTATCATCAATATTTCCTGAATTAGGAGCTTCTCAGTGCAGAGACCTCAGGTCCAAAGGACGCACTATTTTCCTAGCTCTTGTTTCTCGGTGGTATGAGGTCTACCTGTCTCTCTGCTCGCGTCTCTCTTTTATACCGCATAAGAGATTGGCTCAAGTTGTAGATTAATCTTGTAGATTGAGTTTACAAACTGCTGCTAATTCCATGTCAGCAACATCATAGAGACAGGATTTACAACACAAAGGGAAATCACATCAGATGACAAAATGATGGACAGTTATACAGTACTGGGAATCATGACTTAGTCAAGTTGACAGATATTTCTGGGAGACACAGTTCAATCCGAGACAGTGGTCTTGAACTGCCAACCTTTTGATTAGCAGCCATGCGTGTTAACCGTTTGTACTACCCAGGGACTCCATGCTGATAGAAGAACAAAATTACAAGATTAGCATAAGGATAGCCTTGCCCCCAAACTTCACATGTCTTCCTGACTTCCTGACAGTCTGTCTGTCTGCCACTCTTCGTATGGCTTTCTCCCTGCGTCTGTGCACCGTATAGAGCACAAGATAGAGCAGGGGTGCTGGAGCCACAGAGCCTGAGTGTGAATCCCACGATTGCCTCTGCTGGCCGTGTGATCTTAAGCAAGTTCCTCCACCTCTTTCATCTCTAGTTGCCTTACTTGGAAAGTAAGCAGGTGGGACCAGATCCTCTTGAAGGTTCTTCTCAGCCCTGATATGATTGTGCTTCTCTCATCACGATGTGTAAGAAATGACCAAGGTGCCGACGAGAGGAGGGGATAGATCAGGGAGACCAGGCAGTGGAGGGCAAAGATGGATCCAAGAGCCTCTTCCCCAGCTGCAAACCAGCCTCTCCTGTTTCTTGTTGCCTTGCTCTTGGGATATCCCTGACTGCAGAGGAAGAAGAACCCAGGAAATCTGAGCTGTTGTTATTGAGGGTGACAGCATGGTCAGGGATTTAACCAGAAAGCCCGGGCTACGCTGGATAGCAGAGGGGAAGTGATGGGCTGAGGGTTTGGTAGTATGAGGTCTGCCTGTCCCCATGCTGGGAGTCAAGGGTATCAGTGAAGTCTTAAACCTCAGGATGGACCCACTGGGGCAGACTAAGTGATCACTAGGCTTACTCCAGTATGGCCTGCAAGCCATCCAGAGGGGAATTGGGACTAATGAACTCGGATCCCTGGGGAGGGAGCCCAGGAGTCTGCATTTTAACCAGCACCTCAGCTGACTTTTAAGCTAAAGACTGAGAGCCACTAATATGGTCCTTCTCCCTCACTTACACCTGTGGTCAGCTACTTCTTTTTTTCCTCTGCTTCTTTCTAGACAGAAACTGCTCAATGCAGAGAAGTATCGTTTTACCCCAGCACTGCCCCCTCTACTAGGGAACTGGAGAAGAAGCAGAAATTGCCAGACAACTCTCAAGGCCTTGGGCAAAGGTAGATTTGATGTCCTTTCAAACTATTGCTGCCAAAATGTGCTGATGCTGGTATAGATGTGGCCTAGACTGGAAGTTTCAGGTGTTCATCAGGTGAGGGGAAGGAGGGAAGAGAAAGCCTTCTTGAGATAACCTGTGGCCTAGTCTATTTGAACTCATGGCGACCCCATGTGTTACAGAGTAGAACTGCCCCATAGGGTTTTCTGTACAGAAGCAGATTGCCAGGCCTTTCTCTGTGGTGCTGCTGGGTGGGTTCAAACCTCCAACCTTTAGGTTAGTAGTTGAGAGCAAACAGCTTGTGCCATCCAGGGACCTCCTTCTTGAGAAAAGAGTCCATTACTCTTCAAAGACCTCACATGGCAGGTCAGAATGTACCAGAATGGACTTCTTCCCAGGAGCAGCTGCCTCCTCCCAGCCCCACCACGCAGAGTCCTAACCTCTCATGAAAGCCGTTTCTCTGAGGTCAGGGACTGAGAACAGACTGCAAATAAAAACGTCAGTCGCCTTTGAGCTGACTTACCCTGGGTCACCTGGCAGCAGCCAAGCCACTGTATAAGGTAGGGCCAGGGACAGCTCGATTTGGGGCATGTATAATTTAGGAAATGTGTGGTACGAGATGGAAAACTCGTAGGTGGTTTTGTTTGCAGAGCTGATATCCAGATTTGGCATTCTGGGTGCAGACCTTTAAATATTTATAACCAGGAACTGACAGCAGTAACAGTTCTGCAGGGACCTTTCTGACGCAGTGTTGCAAATATCAAAGAGCCCTTTGCTACTCTTAACCTGCTGATGGCTAAATTTTCCTGGGTCACCTTAGTAAACACTGCAGGGGCAGATTAACCACTAAACCCAGTATGCAACGGCTTGCATTGAGCAAGGTATGCACAGGCTTATTGTATTTACTTGCTAATCTATAGTGAGTAATTTTACATGGGTTTCACCACATCTTTGACATGGTGGGGGACAGGTGAAATTATGCACTGTGGATTGGAGGGAAGGCACAATTGGGCCTGTGCATACCTTGCTCACTGGGTAATTCGGCCCTGAACATATGGTAATACTTTGAATTCTGTGACTTCCAGCAAGGAGGTCCCTTTGCTGACGAGCGGGTGGAGGTGCTAAACCTATCACAGTTAAACAGGGAGGAGCTGTGGGGCCCCCCTGCCACTGCGTTCAGGTTGCGGTGGTCCTAGAGACCAATTCTGGGGAGTATTTTGGGAAGCATGAGAAGTTTATATCCTCTCAAAAGACCTCAAGCTACTTCTAGGAACTGGAAGTCATGACCCAACCCCAGCTCCACGGAGGAGGCTTCTTGAGGGTGTTGAGACTTGGCGGAGCTGGAGAATCACCTGTCCATCCAGAATGCCCTAGACAGGAGGGGAGCTGATCCAGAACTAGACACTCCATGTTGTTGTTGTTGTTGGTGGCCATGGTGTCGGCCTGTGCTATCACTATGACTGGTTGTGGATCAGACCGTTGTGATCCATAGGGTTTTCAGTGGCCCATTTTTGGAAGTAGATCACCAGGCCTTTCTTCCTAGTCTGCCTTAGTCTGGAAACTCCACTGAAACTTGTTCAGCATCATAGTAGCAACACACAAGCCTTAAATGAAGGAGGGGTGGTGGCTGCTCAGGAGGTGCATTGGTCGGGAATCAAAACCAGGTCTCCCACACAGAAGGCGAGCATTCTACCACGGAGCCACCAATGTCCCCTAAGACACTCCATGGTAGCACCTGCCAGCTCCCTTCCTTATGGCTTCAATACTCACCACTGAGGGTGGTTGGCTGCCTGGAGGAGGTGTGCAGCTTCTGGTCCCCCACCAGCCTACCCTGCACCCCAGGGCAATGGTCCTAGGAGGGTGTGAGTAACTTGCCCAAAGTCCCACCAAAGTAAAGAGTAGGGCTGGGATTCAGACCCGCGCCCGTCAAACCCCAAAGCCATACTGCAGTATGTGACAAGTGCCATTGGGACATTGTCAAGCAAATAAGGGAGGAATATTATGTTTGTAGTTATTGCAGCAGTACATTGAGAGGGGACTGCCCGAAATTCAAGCTGGATTCAGAAAAGGATGAGGAATGAAGGCTATCATTGCTGATGTCAAATGGATCTTGGCTGAAAGCAGAGAATACTAGAAAGATGTTTACCTGTATTTTATTGATTAGGTAAAGGCATTCAACTGTGTGGATCATAACAAATTATGGATAACATTATGAAGAATGGGAATTCCAGAACACTTAATTGTGCTCATGAGGAACCTGTATATAGACCAAGTGGTAGTCTTTCGAACAGAGCAAGGGGATATTGCATGGTTTAAAATCAAGAAAGGTGTTGCATCCTTTCACCACATTTATTGAATCTGTATGCTGAGCAAATAATCTGAGAAGCTGGACTATATGAAGAAGAATGTGGTATCAGGATTTGTGGAATACTCATTAACAACCTGCAATATAAAGGTGACACAACCTTGCTTTCTGAAAGCAAAAAGGACTTGAAGCACTTACTGATGAAGATCAAAGACTACAGCCTTCAGTATGGATTACACCTCAACATAAAGAAAACAAAAATCCTCACAACTGGACCAATAAACAACATCATGATAAATGGAGAAAACTTTCATTTTACTTGGATCCACAATCAATGCCCATGGAAGCAGCAGTCAGGAAATCAAATCAGCTGCAAAAGACCTCTTTACAGTGTTAAAAAGCAAAGATGTCACTTTAAGGACTAAGGTGTGCCTGACCCAAGCTGTAATATTTTCAGTCGCCTCATATGCGTGTGAAAGCTGGACAATGAATAAGGAAGACCAAAGAATTGATGCCTTTAAATTATGGTGTTAGTGAAGAATATTGAATATACCATGGACTGCCAGAAGAACAAACAAATCTGTCTTGGAAGAAATACAGCTAGAGTGCTCCTTGGAAGCAAGGTTGGTGAGACTTCATCTCACATACTTTGGACATGTTAGAAGGAGGGACCAGTCCCTGGAGAAGGACAACATGCTTGGTAAAATAGAGGGTCAGGGAAAAAGAGGAAGACCCTAGGTGAGATGGACTGACACAGTGGCTGCAACAGTGGGCTCAAACATAGCAACGATTGTGAGGATGGGGCAGGACTAGCAGTGTTTGGTTCTGTTGTACATAGGGTCGCTATGAGTCAGAATCGACTCGATGGCATCTAACAACAACAGTTATTGAGGAGCCCTTCGCTGAACCTCAAACGCCTTATCTATAAATGGGGCTAATGATACCTACTTCCAGAGTCGCTGTGAATGGTAACTGAGATAACACATATGTGCCAAGCACCCAGCGTTGCCTCTGGAACATAGAAGACTCATAAAACCTAATGGCTACTGGTTTTGTTGTTGTTGGAGAGTAGAAATAAGTGAGTAGGTTAGTTGAACAGTGCATATTATTTTCTATATACCAATGCAGAGCCAAATCTATTATCTTTGGGAACTGAAAAGAAGTTACAAATCATCACTCCGTCCAATTTAGACAAATCTTTAAACCAACCAACCAACAAACCAACAAAAAGAATGAATTTTAGGGCTTGCAAGTGGCCATCTAAGATGCATCAATTGGTCCCAACCACCTGGAGTAAAGGAGAATGAAGAACACCGAAGACACAAGGAAAGTATTAGCCCAAGAGATAGAAAGGGCCACATAAACCAGAGACTTCATCAGCCTGAGACCAGAAGAACTAGATGGTGCCTGCATCACCAATGACCGCCCTGACAGGGAACACAACGGAGAGTCCCTGATGGAGCAGGAGAAAGGTGGGGTGCAGAACTCAAACTGTAGTAAGAAGACGAGACTTAATGGTCTGACTGAGACTGGAGGAACCCCAAAAAGCATGGCCCCTGGATTCTCTATCAGCCCAGAAATAAAACAATTTCCGAGGCCAACTCTTCAGACAGGGATTGGACTGGACTGTGGGACATAAAGTGATACTCGTGAGGCATGTGCCTCTTAGCTCAAGTAGATACAAGAGACTAAATGGGCAGCTTCTGTCTGGAGGCGAGATGGGAAGGCAGAGAGGGTTAGGAGCTGGTTGAATGGACATGGGGAATCGGGGTAGAAAGGAGTGTGCTGTCGCAGTACGGGGAGAGCAATTAGGGTCACATAACAATGTATGCATAAATTTTTGTATGGGAGACTAACTTGAAATGTAAACTTCATTTAAACTACAACAATAAACAAACAAACAAAAAGAATGTATTTTAGGTTTGTTTCTAAAAGATTGGATCATGATGCACACCGCTAAAGACTATTTTGAAGAATGAAGAGTTGCAAGTACAAGCAGCCAAAACCCAAACCAAACCAAACCAGTTACCTTCCAGCTGACTGACTCACGGTGACCCTACGTGTGCAGAGTAGAACTGTGCTTCATAGTGTTTTCACAGCTGTGACCTTTTGGAAGCAGATTGCCAGGCCTTTCCTCTGAGGCGCCTTTGGGTGGGTTCGAACCACCAACCATTTGCTTAGCAGTTGAGTGCTTAACGTTTGTGCCTTCCAGGGACTCCACAAGCAGCTGAGGGCAATGACCAAGGACAGCGAAAAGAACAATATGGTGCCCAACCTGCCAGAGAGAAAGTGAGAACAGCCATTCTCCAATCAGCATATAATGAGCACATACTGTGTGCGGAGAATCAGGCCAGCCCCATGTAAGCCCCTCTCAGGAAGGCATTTCCAGTGCCAGAGACTGAGCTGGGTGCTCGCTGGGCATGCATGGACTACAGCGCCTGTCTATGCTGACAGCGGAGGCCATCCAAGGAGCCAGGGCAGCAGAGGCGGCAGCCTGGCTAGAAGATATTCAGGCATAACAGCTTTTCCTCTGGAGCACAGTTATGTTGATTAAGAAAACTTTTGCAGATAAAAATTTGCTGAAATTGCAACACTTGTTGTTGAATTCCAACAGGAGCCATTTCCCCCCAGTGTGTGGGGGTGTGCATTATTTTGAGTGGCGAATGATAGAAAGATGTGATTATTCCCATGAATCCAAAAAAAAAAAAAAAAGTTTTAATTTTTTTCCCTCTTGCACTTATGTAGCTGTTGGAGTTTTTAGAAAGGAATATCAGAGAAAATTTTATTTTGCAATTTCACAGTGTACATTGGCCAAATGCTGTACTGTAGTTTTTATGAAGTAGTTTTATGAAGTGAGTCAGTAGGTCCAGGAAATATCTTCCTAATATTCCAGCGTCCCATAAGCCAGTGGCTCCAGACATTGGAATTCATGGTCCAGAATAACTTTTTTTCTTTTTTTTTGAATTAGGGAAGGGGGGTGGGCAATGGAAAGTTGACATTTTATTTTGCTAAATGAGAGCGCTAAAGAAATCATACATCTATCATCAGTTTTCCGCAAAACAAAGAGCGTTTTCATATTTTTTTTAAAAAAGGATAAAAACATAAACTAAGAATAAAAGCAGTTCCTTTCCAGGAAAGGATAATAGGTAGCCTTAACCTTGTGGCCATACCCTGGAAGTTGTCAAGGATTTCATTCTACTTGGATCCACAATCAACACCCATGGAAGCAGCAGTCAAGAAATCAAATGACGTATTTGCACTGGGCAAATCTACTGCAGAAGACCTCTTTAAAATCTGAAAAAGCAAAGATGTGATGTTGAGGAATAAGGTGTGCCTGACCCAAGTCCTGGTCTTTTCAATTGTCTCATATGCATGTGAAAGGTGGACAATGAATAAGGAAGACTGAAGAAGAATTGATGCATTTGAATTATGGTGTTGGTGAGAATTTTGAATATACCATGGACTTCCAGAAGAACAAACAAATCTGTCTTGGAGGAAGTACAGCCAGAATAGTCCTTAAAAGCAAGTATGATGAGACTTTGTCTCACTTACTTTGTTTTTCATTTTCCCATGTATGATTTTTAGTTTCCATTGTGGTTACCTTAATATTTACCCCTATTTTTCTAAGTTTATACCAGTCTTTTATTTCTTGATACCGCCTTGACTTCCTCTCCATATGAAAAATCTGTATCTACATTTTTTAGTCCCTCTATTTTGTTTCAATGTTGTCATCTTTTACATACTGACATCTCTGTTTCCCTATTTACAGTGTTTTAGCTTTGATTTATTTTTGTGACTTCCCTATGTGGGTTGATATCTGGTTGCTCTGTCCTGTGTTCTAGTCTTGGGTTATTATCTGATGTTACTGATTTTCTAACTGGAGGACTCCCTTTAGTATTTCTTGTAATTTTGGTTTGGTTTTCACAAATTCCCTAAACTTCTGTTTATCTGGAAATGCCCTAATTTTGCCATCATATCTGAGAGACAGTTTTGCTGGCTATATAATTCTTGGCTGGCAATTTTTTTCCTTCAGGGCTTTCTATATGTCATCCCATTGCCTTCTTGCCTGCATGGTTTCTGCTGAGTAGTCCGAGCTTATTCTTATTGACTCTCCTCTGTAGATGACTTTTCATTTATCCCTAGCTGCTCTTAAAATTCTCTCTTTATCTTTGGTTTTGGCAAGTTTGATTATAATGTATCTTGGTGACATTTTTGGGATCTACCTTATGTGGGGTTCAATGAGCATCTTGGATAGATATCTTGTCATCTTTCGCGATATCAGGGAAGTTTTCTGCCAACAAATCTTCAACAATTCTCTCTGTATTTTCTGTTATCCCCCCATGTTCTGGTACTCCAATCACTAGTAGGTTATTCCTGTTGAGAGAGTCCCACATAATTCTTAGGGTTTCTTCATTTTTTTAAATCCTTTTATGTCATTTTTCCTCAAATAAGTTGATGCATAGTGCTTTATCTTCAATCTCACTAATTCTGACTTCCATTGCCTCAATTCTGCTCCTATGTCTTTCTATTGAGTTGTCTAATTCTGAAATTTTATTGTTAATCTTCTGGATTTCTGATTGCTGTCTCTCTGTGGATTCTTGTAGCCTGTTAAATTTGTCATTATGCTCTTCTCTAATCTTTTTAATTTCCTCTATTGCTTGTTCTGCGTTTTGCCTAATTTTCTTCCTGATGTCTTGAAGAGTTCTGTATATTAATCTTTCGTATTCTGCCTCTGGTAATTCCAAGAAATTTTCTTCCTCTGGAAAATTTCTAGATTCTTTATTTTGGGAGCTTGCTGAAGCCATCATGGTCTGCCTCTTTATGTGATTTGATATTGACTGTTGTCCCCAAGCCATCAATAAGTTATTGTATTTATTTATTTTATGTTTGCTTACTGTGTCCTAGCTTCTTGTTTTGTTTTGTTTTGTTTTGATATGCCCAAATAGGCTGCTCATGTGAGCTAGCCTGATCCTCAGTGCCCCTGAAGCTCCAACTTCCTCCCACCAGGTGGCCAGAGCTGCCACTAAGTAGGTGAGCCCAGGAGTCCACCCATTCCTCCTGTATGGATTCAGCTCAGGTGTCCAGGTAGTCAGCCACCAAGTGTGTGGTGCAGGCTCTCACCTATAGTCCTAGACAGGCACGGGTGATTAGTGTAGGCACAGGCATCCAGCTTCAGCAGGGGGACACATGCTGAGCAAAGCAGAGGGCTGACCACCGACCCCAAGTGTCCAGGAGGAAAGCACGTCCCTGTTCTCGAGAGCGTGTAGGTAGGTGGGTTTTGCAGCTAGACTATGAGCACCCAATGCTGTTGGGTGTAAGGACTAGGGAGCACCTCTTATTCTTGGGCTCCTATTGGAGGTGGCTAGGTGGCACGGGTGGAGCCACCAGTCCTCAGGCCCCTGATGTAGTAGGTGAAAACCCTGCTTAATAGGCAGAGCAATGTCAAATGTCACAAACCTGCCACTTCACAGCTGAAACAGTTGAAGTTAAACTTCAGGCATATACCCTGTTGTACTGCAGTAATGAGGGCCTATACAGTTCAAATGGACCCACACAAGTCTATGCAGGGGGAAAGGCACTCAAAGTCTGTGGATCCATTATGCCTGTGCCTAGGCAAAGGAGCTGTGCCTAGCCTGGGTTCCTGGCTTAGAGGAGCTGGTAGATTATTTTTCCCCCCATTTGTTAATTTGTTCCCTCTCCAAGGCTGGGAGAATGGCTCAGGGTACGTGATGGGTCCTACTTCTGGCCCAGGGGACTTGGCAACTGCTGAAGCCGTCCTGAACCCAATGCAGAGCTGGGAGCAGGGAGGTAAATGGGAGAGAGGCTTTTCCGTAAGGGAGGTGTTTTTGATCTCTGCAGTAGGCCAGACGCAAGTACTTATCTTTCGCCGATTGAAGGCTGCTTCTCACTGGTTCTGGATGGCTGAGTAGACTCTGTGCCGCTGGGTCTCTCATGGTGTGGAAAACGCCTCCCAAGCACTGCTGCTTGCCTGCCTTACTGCTCACCCCCAAGCTAATTCGGGCTGAAGGGCTCTGGCTCCCACCGGGTCAGGTTTGGCAACTCCTCGCTACTTCTGAACCATCTCTCCCTCCCCCTGCCACTCAGTCCAATTCCTCAGCTTTGCCTTTAATGTTCAGGGCTCCTAGATTGTCTATATAATCGACTCAGTTGTTTTTTGGGGTCTTTGTTGTAAGAGGGACCACTGGAAGAGTCTGACTACTCTGCCATCTTGGCCCCGCCTCGTCTCACTTACTTTGGACACATGATCAGGAGGGACCAGTCCCTGGAGAAGGACATCATGCTTGGTAAAGTAGAGGGTCAGCGAAAAAGAGGAAGACTCTCAATGAGATAGATTGACACAGGAGCTGCAACAATAAGCTCGAACATACCTACTATTGTGAGGATGGCACAGGACTGGGCAACATTTTGTTTTGCTATACACAGAGTCGCAATAAGTCAGAGACAACTCAACAGCACATCACAACAACAGCCTTGTAGTGTATTCCAGCTAGGTTGTGGCCAACACCAGTGTTCTTTTCTCCCACAGCATGCTGCTGGACTGCATGGTCCAGCCCCCATGCAGTCAGATGGGGCTGTGTGACTAGTTCTGGCTAATGGAAGGGCTGAAGTGAGGCTGGCCACCTCTGGACCAGGTGGCAGAGCCTCTGAATGGAAGGAGCTCAGTTCCCAGAGTGCCAGACTATTCCACAGTCTTCACCTTCGTAGTCAGAACTTCTGGCTTTCTTACTGGCCAGCTGTGTTTTCTTAGGCAAGTAACTTAACAGCTCAGAACCTTGGTTACTTCATGCCATGAAAGTTATACAAAGTATTAGGAATGTTTTGAGGGTAAATGGGCTGATGTATAAATAGTATGATGAATAGTATGATTGTTATCGTCACTTAAAGGAATATTCCATAGCCTGTGAGAGTAATTTCAGGTAAAGATTTCTAAAATGTGTGGATTCAGGAAAGTTAATTGGAATAAGCTTTTCTCCTCACAAAGTAGATAGCTTTCATTTGTTGCATTAGTCCTGGAATACGGGTCAGCAACTCAGTCACACTATTACCATTTGAGGGGTTAATAACATGGGCGATAAATGGGCAAAGACCTTTACAGTTTCCAGCTTCTTCTTTAACATTTGCAAAGCACAAGAATGCTATTGAGACTGAAATGACAGGGAGATTTAAGATGGAAAGGACCATGACGGGCACCTGAAGTTTCTTTCGGATTAGGCTCTGGTTAAAGAATGGAAAATATTTTTGTGATGAAAATTTTTGTCATTAAGCCAAACACCTTTGTTGGATTAGATTCCTCCTGAGAGAGCTGAAGACCCCTCCTGGGCTAGGCACCTTATCTCTTCAGGCACTGGCATTCCCTCTGCACAGCCCTGGTGGCGCAGTGGTTAAGCGCTTGGTTGCTAACCAAAAGGTCAGTGGTTTGAACCTACCAGCTGTGGCGTGGGAGAAAGATGTAGCAGTCTGCTTCCATAAAGATTACAGCCTTGGAAACCTTATGGGGCAGTTTTACTCTGCCCTATAGGGTCAGTATGAGTCAAAGTCGACTAGATGGCAGTGGGTTTAGTTTTTTGGTATCTCCTCTGTAATCAATAATTGCAATATGACCTTTCTGAATCCAGTCTTTCTAGGATTTAATTTTTCAAACTACATTGGTGTAGGATTAAACTTCCCAGAAATAGTTAAATATCTAAATGTCTTTGTATTTTCCCTGCCTCTTAATTACAAAAATAATACGTTTGTTTGTAGAAAATTTGGAAAATGCAGAAAAGAACAAATAAAACTAGAACCATCCATAATCATACTTCAATTTTGAGCCTTTTTATTTTAGTATTTTTGCTACGTATGTAGATATAAAGAAATTCATACACACACATCCATATATGAACATATGTACAAACATACATACACACAAATCCCTGAGTGATGCAAATTATTAAGCACCTGGCTGCTAACCAAAAGGTTGGTAGCTCGAGTCTTTCCTCAAAGAAAGACCTGGCAATCTATTTCCAAACATCAGCTATTGAAAACCCTGTAGAGCACAGTTCTTCTTTGACACCAATGAGGTCGCTATCAATCAAAGTCTGAAGTACTGGTATGGATTGAACTGTGTCCCCCAAAAAGAAAAGTTGAAGTCCTAACCCCTGTACCTGTGAACATGACCTTGTTTGGAAAGAGGGTCTTGGAAGATGTTATCAGTTAACACGAGGGCATATTGGAGTAGGTTGGGTTGTAATCCTATGAGTGACATCCTTCCAAAAGAGGAGAAGAAAAATATTTGCCCAAGAGACAAAAGGCCCACATAAACCAGAGACTCCATCAGCCTGAGACCAGAAGAACTAGATGGTGCTTGGCTACCATCAATGACCACCCTGACAAGAAACACAACAGAGAGTCCTGGACAGAGCGGGAGAAAAGTGCAGATCAGAACTTAAATTTGTGTGAAAAGACCAGACTTAATGTCCTGACTGAGATTGGAGGAACCCCTGAAGCTGTGGCCCCTGAACGCTCGGTCAACCCAGAACTAAAAGCATTCCCGAAGCCCACTCTTCAGACAAAGATTAGACTGGACTATAAAAGATAAAACAATACGCGTGAAGAGTGTGCTTGTTAGTTCAGTCAGATACAGGAGAGCAAATGGGCGGCTCCTGTCCAGAGGCAAGATGAGAAGGCAGGAAGGGACAGGAACTGAGTGAATGGATACAAGAAACCAGGGGTGGAAAGGTGGAGTATGTTGTCACATTGTAGGCATTGCAACTAATGTCACGTAGCAATATGTGTATAAATTTTTGTATGAGAAATTAACTTGAGCTGTAAACTTTCACCTAAAGCACAAACACACAATAAATAAATAAATAAAACAGGTTCCCAGTCCAACCAACCCACAGCTGCCTTATAGCTAAGATTAAGAGGATACAGCTAGAAGTGATGAGGGGAATACCCCAAAGAGAAGAAGTGGCTTAGGAAGTAGAGGAACTGGCATAGGTTACAAATTATTCTCTTTGGCTTTGGGTAGCAATCAACAACCAACACAGTCTCTCGATAGGGTGGCAACTCTCACAACCAGAAAATTTTCGAAGTCTTTGGTAGTGTTAAATAGAACACCATGCCCACGGCCAAGATGGTAGCCATTCCTCAAGGTTGTTGGCTCTTGTTATTTTTTAAACTCATGATTACATTTCTATTTTGGATAATGAACCAAAAGGTAAAAATGTTACCTCTGGAGAAAAGGAATTCTGTTGAGAAGACAGAGGAAAGGTACATTCCCTTCCTTTCAGACATGCTTACTTTGTACTTCACAGAGGCCCAGTCTCTCAGGCATTTTTGCTAAGGAACCCAGAATTTCAGCCCAAGGGCATGAAGCAACCCAGTGTGAACTAAGAGCAAGGAGAAAGATTGAAGAAACTAGCCCCATAACACAACTAGCTAAGTAAGTGGCCTCAATGGAGTCATCTATTCTCTTTGTCTTAGTTTGCTTGGCTGGTAAAAACAAGATCTGTGGGTAGAAGATTCCCAAAGATTCCTTCCAGCTCCGTGACTCAGTTATTCAAAGCTGGCTCCGGGAACAAAGTCATCACCATTATTATTCTCCCAATCTTGCCAGTTGTGACAGCGGGAACAGCAAATATGTTGATACTGGGAACAGTAAGGAGCCCTGGTAGTGCAGTAGTTAAGAGCTCGGCTGCTAACCAAAAGGTCGGTGGTTCGAATCCACCAGCTACCCTTTGGAAACCATATGGGGCAGTTCTACTCTGTCCTCTAGGGTCTGACTATGAGTCAGAATTGACTCAATGGCAACGGATAATGGAGAACAGGAATCAAAGGTGTTTTTTCAAAGTCACAAAAGCAAACGGAAAATCCCACAATTCCTCTCAGCCCATGTCCCTCCCACTAAAGGGATGGAAAATGGAAGGAAGAGACTCTATCTAGTTTCTTCTCTTCCCTCTCTTCCAACAACACTGCCCCAAATGCACACACCTCTAAGAAGTTGTCTACACTTTCTGAAAGAATTCTTAGTTAGGAAGACAGAGGGGAGGAGAAAAAAAGAAGGAAAAAAGAGAAGAGACACAGAGAGAGAGGGAAGGTGGTCATGTGACAATGTAGTTACGCTGCAGCTGTAAGTCAAGGAACGCCTGGGACTACCAGAAACTGGGAGAGACAAGAAAGGATTTTCCTCTAGAACCTTCAGAGAGCACAGCCCTGCCAGCACGTTTATTTGGACTTCTAACCTCCAGAGCTATGGAACAATAAATTTCTCTTCTCATAAGCCACCCGGTTTGAGGTATTTTGTTATAGCAGCCCCGGAAATGAATACAAGTACCAAATGAAAGAAAAGAGAAGGAAAAAGGAGAGAGGGGAGGAGGCAGGGAGGGAGGAAGGGAGGGGAAAAAAAGGAGAGACCAAGAAAGCTTGAAGCAAAGTTCTGCTTTAGTTTGTCATTTTCTCTTTTTAATCCTTAAAACGATGCCCAGGGTATTTCTTTCCTGCATGCTTTAAAATCAGGCAACAGCACAGGTCTCTTCCAATTTTTCCCCAAAGCCTTTACTTCATCAGACATCTCTCTCATCTATAACACTTGGAGGCCTAGCCAACAAGGTCTTCTTTTTAAAGTATTTAGTCTGGAATCTATCTTGGCACAGCTACCATGCTCTGCTGTGATTATGGATCTGTTGGAGAGGTGGGACCTGGAAGATGGGAGTTCAGATTGCTAGGTAATTACATCCTGACCTCTCGAATTCCCCCTCTCTGGTTTCCATTGGGTATATCCATTGCTTTCTGCTGGAGTTACCCACAAAGCAGCCACATTCCTGCCCAGGGGACTGGGCTATGTCCTCAGGGAAAAGTGTCTCACCTGGGACAAGAGTGGGAGGTCTTCTGGGATGAAAGTAGAAGCAAAAGGCCATGGGTTATCAGTTTATTATGTGAGTCTCATTTATCCCCAGGACTTAGTTAAGAGGGGGTTTTCTCTTATGTGATGAAATTGCAGAAGTCTGCGGAGACTTTGATGATCAAAGAGATCCTTCCTCACCACTGAGTCAGAGCCTCAGTCTTTTAGCTAACATTTGACCTGTACGGGTAGTCCCTGACTTAGGACATATTTGAGTTATGACAAACAACACTTATGAATGACCATTTTTTGTTTTTGTACATCTTATCATTAGTACATCTTTCTGGGAAGAAGTTAAGGGAAAATGCATGCAGAGGATATAGAAAAATTACTGAGTTATGTGAACACGCTCCAACCATTTGATCAGGATAATATGATGGAAGAGATTGGTGGAAAAATGGTCCATCTGGCAAGAATGCTGAATTTAGAACTTGGTATCGCCAGTGTGGAACAACTCATAGATCACAAGGAAGGGGAATGGACAGATCAGAACTTGGTGGATTTTGAAGAGGAAAGAAATGCTGAAGGAGAAAGAAATAATGAGGAAGAGGAAGGAGAGAAGTTGTCAAAAAAAATTTACAGTGAAAGGATTAGTTGGAGTTTTTTCTAAACTAAGTCAGGGGCTTCAGCTGCTTAAAAGTATGGACCCAAACACTGATAGCTTTGCTAAAGTTAGTAGGCAGATTCGGGAAGCAGTGAGCTATTACTGCGAAATATATGAAGAAAAAAGAAAATGACCCTACAGACAATTCTCATTAATTTTCTGACTAGAAAAACCATCCCCATTCCCAAGGATAATCCAGATGATCCAGCACCTTCCACAAATGAAGCTATTACCGCAACTCTTCTTCATTGTCAGGGTAAATTTTTATGATTTGTGTATTTTTTATGTATGAATGTATGCATTAAAATGTATCTATAAGTTTATATGTAATGTTTCCAACCCCCAAAGACAAATAAATATTGGATTTATAAAGATACTGATAATAAAAGGCAATAATAATGAAAACTAAAAAAAAAAAAATGAGATATTCAAATTACATCAGAACCGACTTACGATGGAGTTGAGGGAATAGAACCCCATTAAAAATCCGGGACTACCTGTACTGAAGTGAATAAATCAAAAAACCCAAGCCCATGGCCGTTGAAATTGCTTCATAGCGACCCCATGTCTTACAGAGTAGGGCTGCTCCATAGGGTTTTCTTGGCCCTGGGTGGCGCAAATGGTTAAGTGCTCTTAAGTGCTTGACTACTGGCCAAAAAGTTGGTGGTTCAGACCCACCCAGAGGGACCTCAGAAGACTGTCCTGATAATGTGCTTCCAAAAGGTCACAGCCTTGAAAATCCTGTTCCACTCTGCACACGTGGGGTCACCACGAGTCGGAATCGAACTCGATGGCAACCAACAACAGCAACCATTTTTATGGAAGTTAGAATCTGATCGCAAACCACCTGCACCACCCAGCCTCCTAACCACCCCAGAAAAAGGAGCACTTTAAGGTGGAATCAGACATACCTTAGAGTGATGTTTTCATGACAGAGGGGAGAAAGAGAAGAAAGGCAGTGAAATTCCAGAGGGAGGGAGGTACACCTGAAAATGAACTTCGCATGTTTTGTAATTTGGCCCAGGCCCATTCCATTTACTCACTCACTAGCTCATGCAATTCATTCCATTTATTGAGACTATTATATATAGGCCCCACACGTCTGTCAGCTTGTTGCACTGTGGTGGCCTGTGCGTTGCTGTGATGCTAGGCCACCAGTATTTCAGATGCCAGGAGGGTCACCTATGGTGGACAGGTATCAGCGGAGCTTCCAGACTAAGACAGACTAGGAAGAAGAACCCAGCCATCTACTTCTGAAAAAATTGGCCGGTAAAAACCTTATGAATACCAGCGGAACATTGTCTGCTATAGTGCTGGAAGATGAGCCCCTCAGGTTGGAAAGCACTCAAAGTACAACTGGGGAAGAGCTGCCTCCTCAAAGTAGAGTCAATCTTAATGACATGGATGGAGTCAAACTTTTGGGACCTTCATTTGCTGAAGTGGCACGACTCAAAATGAGAAGAAACATCTGCAAACATCCATTAATAACTGAAACATGGAATGTACGAAGTATGAATCTAGGAAAATTGGAAGTCATCAAAAATGAAATGGAATGATACCCTAGGCATTAGTGAGCAGAGATGGACTCGTATTGGCCATTTTGAATCAGACAATTGTATGGTCTACTATGCCGGGAATGACAAATTGAAGAGGAATGGCATTGCATTCATCATCAAAAAGAACATTTCAAGATCTATCCAGAAGTACAGGATAATATCCATCTGCCTGTCAGTAATAGGATAATATCCTGTCAGTAACAGGATAATATCCATCTGCCTACAAGGAAGACCAGTTAATACGACTATTATTCAAATTTATGCATCAACCACCAATACCAAAGATGAAGAAGTTGAAGATTTTTACCAATTTCTGCAGTCTGAAATTGATCAAGTATGCAATCAAGATGCATTGATAATTACTGGTGACTGGAATGTGAAAGTTAGAAAGAAAGAAGAAGGATCGGTGTGTATATATATATATATATATATATATACATATATATATATATATATATATCTCAACAATTTACAAAAGAAACTATGATAATAAACTCAGTCTCACTGGGCGTGCACCAGATTTTCACATCTCGGAGACTACTGCTAACTACTGCTGAGTGAGCTTGCTTTGGCTCAGACCTGGAAATAGCATGTCTCTTGACATCTCTGGGTATCTATCTGGCTGTCTTACAGATGAGCCTTTGAACAGAGCTTGTGGCTCTGCCGGGATCCGTTTCTGAACTCAGGCTTGTGCATGTCCCCTAAGTAAGTTATTGCAAGTGAGTGCGCTCCATGAACATGGGCGTGGCTGTGCTGGGCAAGTCTTGGGTGCTTCTCTTCAGCACATACTCTCTTTGTGGGGTGAAAACCGGTTGTACAATGACAAGCAGACATGGGATAGTTGCATTATGATAGCACCGTATCATAGTAATTCAGTGAATTAAGCTTTCTCTGTTTCGTGCCTTTGTATTCGTAACTGTTTGTCTTAGTTTTCTTGTGTTGTTGTAACAGAAATACCACAAGTGGGTGGCTTTCAAGAACAGGAATTTGTTTTCTTACATTTCTGGTAGCTAGAAGTCCACATCAGGGACTCAGCCTCGTCGATTTCTTCCTTGTCAGTATCCCCAGGCATTCCTTGGTTCCTTGGCGGTCCTCACATGGCGTCTGTCTTTCCCTTGTGTGTGCACCTCTGTGTCTAATCTGCTCTTTGTATATCTCAGAAATCATTTGGTTTCGGACCCACCTTACACTGATACAGGCTTATTAACATAGCAAAGAAAACCCTATTCCCAAACAAGATTACATGCACAGGGATATGGGCTAGGATTCCAAAACATATTTTGGGGAACACAATTCAATCCAAAACAGTATTAGACAACATATATATGTACGCATGTGTGAGAGAGAGTCTGTGTTTGTATGTACCACCCTCTCCAGGAGGATGAAATAATTATGCTGTAACAACTAAAGGACAAAGCAGAAATGACAAGTCATACCAGAATGCAGCCCCTGACTAGAAAATGTGGAAAATGCTCTCCTGACATCATGCAAAAGCAAGAGACACGGTCACAATTATTTGTCATTGGGGTTCACCTTTTTTGATGCTAAACGTATTGGACATACTTAATGCAGTAAGAATTGGCAAAATCATTCTAAGGCACCTGCCAAGTTACAATGGCGTTTTGAAACAATGTAGTGAGAATTAAAAGAAGGCTATTGGCACCTTAAGGGTGTCTTGAGCTTACTGACCCTAGAAAACTGAGAGTGAACTAAAGTTAAGTCTGACAATGAAAATTCACACACAGCATCATTCAAATGAATGCACCCTGTGAGAGCAAATGACACGTACCACGGGGGGAGACTTCGGCAAATGTTGTGTTAACTCTGCAACTGGAAAAAAAAAAAAAAAAAATGCAGCCACTACCGCTGTCTGAGAAGAGTTCAGCACAGAATACGAGGATTATCCCCAGTGTGCTTGGTGAGTACTCTCTAGGTGGTGCAAACGGTTAAGCACTTGGCTGCTAATTACAAGGTTGGTAGTTTGAATCCACCCAGAGGTGCCTTGGAAGAAAGGCCTGGTGATCTACTTGTGAAAAATCAGCTACTGAAAACCCTGTGGAGCACAGTTTTACTCTGACACACACGGCGTTGCCATGAGTTGACTTCAACGGCAATTGGTTTTGGTTCTGGTGCTTGATGAATTAATTCAAATGCCGACATTTCGTGAAATCTTTATAGCTCCGATGGATAAGAGTTGGCTTTCCTTGCTTTGGTATGATCAGTTTGTGGAGGCAAATACTAGACAGATTTGCTACTTTCTAAAACTCTTGACATATGCACAACAGAAGAAATTGTTAGGTGTTTAGATCAGTTTTTAACATGCTATTAAATAAGTGGGCAAACACATAAGCCAGCAAGCAGTACAGACAGTATGAAAGCAATGGTGGGGGAAAACTCGGAGGGAACAGCTCCTATTAAAACCATTACCAAAGTAAGTTCAAGTATTTGCTGTACATTGAGTAGATGTACACGGACTGGTAATAAGACAAAACGACATTGAATAATGCTATACAAATTGTATTCACAATTGGAAACTTCCTGTGTTTGAGAGGAGTGACACGAATAATGAGTTTAGAATTTATTTGTTTTCACAGCGAAGACCAATGCCAAATGAGGTAAGAAATCATTGGGTGTTTGTGTATTTGTTTGTGGTTTACTGTTGTTGGTAAAGAAACCTCATTACCACACTCTCTCTCAAATATTACAAGGTTGGACCATTGTAGTTTCAATAAGCTGAAAAGCCCAGTTGGGAAATTAATGTTGTGACTCTTCTCACACTGCAGATAAAACACCAGCAATTGAAATGAAACACATCTTTGATTCATCATGCAATGGCAACTAAATTTACCTGCTTGGATCCTTAGAGTGAAGGGAAAGAAAGGAAGTGGGTAGAAAGGGATGAGATAGAAGGAAAGGTGGAAGGCAGACAACCAGAGAGCCTTGGGACTCAGCTCCCAGCTTTATCACTTAGCGGCTGAGGGGCTCTCTTGACTCAACGGACTCAGGCTCCTGGTCCACAAAGAAGAGTTTGATGCCGTAACTGCAAAGGCAAAGCCCTTCTAGCTCCAACTGAAAGAGGGTACAGGCAATTACAAGCAGGGCCAGTGTGTGTTTGTTGTTGTTGTCGTATGCCGTCGAGTCGTTTCCAACTCATAGGGACCCTATAGGACAGAGTAGCACTGCCCCATAGGGTTTCCTAGGCTGTAATCTTTATGGGAGCAGATCACCAGGTCTTTCCGGCAGAGTCAGTGGGTGAATTTGAGCTGCCAACCTTTCAGTTAGCATCCGTGCTCTTAACCATTGCACCACCAGGGCTCCTTAGTATGTGTTTAGTGAATTGGAAGACTTTTTTTTTCCTGAGCCCCAAGATTTTTGATGCTGATTGCTTTTGGAGATTTCAATAATTAAAAAAAAAAAAAAAAGACAAGAAAGCATAAAGACAGGGATTTATATTTTGGATTTTAATCAATTAGGTCAATAAATGGTATGTCTGGGTTGTGCTAAAAGAAAAAGAAAATGATGATAATACAGATTATTTCTAGATAAGAATACACAGATAAAATTCTCTTCATCTCCCTTCAGTCCATGAACAAAATCTGTAGAAGAACATTCTTCTTGTGCTGAAAAGAAAACCGAATACTAAGTGTGTGCGTAGTCTTTAGAAGGTGGACCCTTTATTTGGTACCTACTAGGAGCCTTGGTGGCATAGTGGTTAAGAACTTGGCTGCTAACCAAAAGGTCAGCAGTTGAGGTCACAATGAGTTGGAATCGACTTCATAGCAACGGGTTTTCCTTTCCTCTTACTTATGCAGAATCATACTAACATGGGTAAGAAGTAGAAAAGTTGGCGAGGTAGTCCCAGGATCAATTTCAGTTATAAGTGCCCGTGGGTTTATCCTGAAACCCTAGGTTTCTAGGTTGAAAACATTTTTAAAAGTCCTCTGCTTGGGGAGGAGGTGTACATCCAAGGGATTGTGTGAATAGACACTATTAATAATAGCCAACATTTATTTCAAGCCTTGTGTTTGTTCTAAGCACTTCACATGGATTATAGCATTTTGTCCACTCATCAATCTTATGAAGTAGACAGTATTATTCTTTCCATTTTATAGAAATGGAAAATAAAGCACAGAGAAATTAACTTGCTCAAGGTCACTCTATCATGCTAAAATTGGAATTTGAGCCCAGGCAGACCGTGGGAGTCTCTTGAGCCTGAGTTCTTAACCAGTATACTTTTAAGACATGTAATTTATACATTATACTGCTATTATATATGTGTGTGTGTGTGTGTTTGTGTGTCTGTGTTGTTGTGGTTGTTGTTGTTAAGTGCTATTGAGTTGATTTCAACTCCTAGTGACCCCATGCGACACAGTAGAACAGCCCCATATGGTTTACTAGGGTGTAATCTTTTCAGGAGCAGAGCACCAGGTCTTTCTTCCACGGAGCCACTGGGTGGGTTTGAACTACCAACCTTTTGGTTAGCAGCCAAGTGCTTAACCATTGATCCACCAGGGCTCTGTATATATATGTGTGTGTTGGCGAAGAATATTGAATATACCATGGATTGCCAAAAAAACGAACAAATCTGTTTTGGAAGAAGTACAGCCAGAATGCTCCTTAGAAGCAAGGATGGTGAGACTACATCTCACATACTTTGGACATGTTATAAGGAGGGATCAGTCCCTGGAGAAGGACATCATGCTTGGTAAAGTAGAGGGTCAGTGAAAAAGAGGAAGACCCTTAATCAGATGGATTGACACAGTGGCTGCAACAATAGGCTCAAGCATAACAACAATTGTGAGGATGGCACAGGACCGGGCAGTGTTTCTTTCTGTTGTACACGGGGTCACTATGAGCAGGAACCAATTCGACAGCACCTAACAACAACAACAATAATAAGTACATATATATATATGTACACATACACATATACATATATATGTCTATATATATATAATATTTATCTAATAGAAAAGGAAAGAAAGTTTAATATAATGGTGAATGTGTTATGGGGCGGAGACGCGTGGCCAAATAAAGATGGTCTCTGTAAAAGACTTGTCCCACTCTTAGGAATGCATAATCCTGGAGTAAGCTGTTTTTAAACTGAAGTAATTACTGTTAAGATTTATGATGCAATTTGAAGAATTAGTCTGCCGTCCTTTAATCTAGATGTTGTTATAATGCAGATGGATGTAAAAGACCTGAACTGGCACTCAAATTTCAAATATTCTGTCACCAGGGGTGCACTAATGTCTGACAAACAATATACTGTTGTTTGGAGACATTTCTCGGTGAGTCTCTTATTTTTATGCATATCTTGTGAGTAGAGGCACTGCTGCTTTTGTTCCAGACTATCTTTTCAGGGATATTTGTATAATGAGCAGCCTTGGAAGACAAATATGCTATCTCCCTCTGGAGCAAAGGACAAGAGTGCTTACTGCTCATTATAAAAGTTCAGGTTCCCCAAGCTCCAGATTCCTTTCCTGTAGCACAACCTACTCCACTGACAGGTGTCACCTGGCCCTTTTCATGTTGCCCTGTGGGGACCTGGGCTCAGGAAACTGGTGCAATAGAAGTGCCAAAATCTCTGGACATTGCTATTTCTGTGACTACTAAAGTTCCTTGTCTCTGACCCAGGAGTCTCGTGTCTTCTGCCAGCATCCAACCAACTGCTGCAGGCAAATTTGATAGCTGTGAGAAGGGTAAAATCTCAGATCTTGACAACTGTATCTGGATTTTTTTTTCCCTGAAAATATTGCAGTTGCCTACATGAATAATAGTTGTCAACCAAGACTTTGAATTGAATGAATCACTTTTTGAGAGTTTACCTGGGTTTTTCACCCTTGTTAGCTTTACAACAGCTCTGTACAGTATAGATTACTATTTCCATTTTGCAAATGAAGAAACTGAGGTTTAGGGACATTAAGTATTTTCCCCAGTATCCAATAGCTAATGGTAGAGCTAAGGTCTGAAACCAATGTTCTTTCTGCCACGACTGCATCTTGAAACACTTTAACTATAGAAATAATAAATGCTAAATCAAATTATAAAGGCTACTAGGAAAGAAAAGAAGAAAAAATGATTGCTTAAAAGGAAAACGTGAGCTTTGAACAAGCAGGAAAGGGAGAGGTGGAGAAAGAATGAGGACAAAAGAAAAGAGAGAGGAGAGACAGAAAGGATGAAAAAATATGTCTGAATACCCCTCCAGGGCAAATGGAAGGCTTTGGAATGTGCCTCAGGAGGACAGAGCCTGGGAGCAGGAGAGGCATCTGGTGTTGGTCTTGGGGAACTTGGAGTAGACCCGAGGAAGAGCTCAAACATAGAGTTTGAGCCTGGGGGAAGCAAATAGCCAATCTAAATAATATGTCAACCCAAAGGGTCAAGCAGCAAGAGTCCAAGGAAATGGAGTGGCAATCAAAGTCCCATAGAAAGAGTGAGGCAGATATGGCCTTCAAGGCAGATATGGGCAACTGGTAGTTGTAGAGGGTGGATAGCAGGATTTCTCAACACACTGGAATATCATGGTGGGGGCAATCTTTTGTCCTGTTGGGCGACTGTTTTGTTTTGTTGGAATCAGTGGCTTTGCCCTCAGGAAGAAGGGAACTATAAAAGACCCTTATCTGGTTTGGACAAAGAGAGAGTAACCAGCAGTTACCTTGCTTGATCCTTGGGGGAAGGAATTCTGTGAGTTTCCTGTTCAAAAGCCAAGATATTTGGAATCAATCACTAAAGACACCTGTAGTGAGTTTTGTTTCCCAGTTTTTATTTCTGTTTCTACTCAGTTGTACTTCAGAGTACACTAAAAAAAAAAAAAAAAGCCAGTTGCCGTCTAGTCTATTCAAACTCATGACAACCCCATGTGTGTCAGAATAGAACTGTGTTCTATAGGGTTTTCAATGGCTGATTTTTTGGAAATAGACTGCCAGGCCTTTCTTCTGAGGTGCCTCTGGGCAGACTTAAACCTCCAACCTTTTGGTTAGCAGCTGAGCATGTTGAACTTGTGCACCACCCAGGGACTCCTCAAACTACACAGGGCTATAAAATAAGAAAGTTTTTTTTCACCCCCATTTTGGATTGTAACTAAATACAGGTAGTCCCCGACTTAGGACATATTCAGGTTACGAGGAACTACACTCCCCAGTGTCTTTTTTTTATATACATATCGTTAGTAATACGTACCACATACAGTGTTAAAATATATCAATAAGTTTATATGTAATGTTTCCAATCTCCAAAGACAAATAAAGATCGGATTTGTAAAGATACTGATAATAAAAGGCAATAATAATGAAAACTAAGAAAAAAGAAAAATGAGATATTCGACTTACTCAGAACTGACTTACCACAGAGTCGTAGGAAGGGAAAAACCCGTGGTAAGTCCACAACTACCTGTATATGGTTTTAGCCCGTAGCCCTTGTGAGGGTTATCAACCATATTTTCCTTTGTTCCAACGCACACCTTGTTCACCAATATTCTGCAAACATTTGACGAGGACGTCCTGGTTAGACCCCAGTTCCTTTGTTTCCTTGCAGAACAAGATTGAAACAATTTAGGAAAGTTTCTCTTTTTCAGGGGCCTCGGAATGAATGATGACTGGGTCTCTTGTTTGGAGGTATCACTCTACTTCCCACCAGAGAAAACCCTGACAGACAGCTGCTGATCTCTGTGTTTTCAGGAGCCCACCTTCCTGTCTAACAAGATCACTCACATTGTAGAAAACGTGTGCGTGGAGGTGAAGCCGCGTTTCGTATCATTCATTAGGCTCAAGCCCTCATTAGTAACTTCTTTATAAAATAAACACCAGGCTCTGCAGAAACGGGGAACAAGAGCCCACTTCATATAAAGCACAATGATAAATGTCTCCTGTGGCCCTGGATTCCAACCCTTACCATCTGCAATCTCCCCTGTCTCCATGGCAACATAAAGTAAATAATAAAAATAGCCCCAAATCCAGGAAAAGCACAGCGGGAACGTCTGTCCTGCAAAAAAACAAGCGCTTAATATGCACTCACATACCAGCATGTGGGCCCATGTGAAATTTAACAGTTGATCAATAGGAAAAGGACAGGGAGTTGATAATGCAGAGGAAAAAAGCCAGATCTGAAGAAAGGTTGTTTGCAATAGGAGACCTGAAGGGAACATTGCTTCTTATATCCATGGGCTTGTATAATATGTATGTTACATTTTGTACAAATGTGTTTTGAATTATAAACTTGTTACGATACACTGCGTTTAAAAGGAACCATAGATTATAAAGGTAATAGCATCGAGCAAAAGGTTGAGAACTGCTGATTTGGTTCTTGCCACATAACTTTTTAGTAAAGCTGGGGTCTGCCAAATAGACCTCCTGGGTCTGTTCCCAACCCGCACCCCGGCACCTGGGGCTATTCCATCATGCCTGCATCAGACCCGGGATGGGGGAAGATGGGATTCTGGGGGGCTCTGTAGCTTTCCTGCAGCCTCCACAGTGGGTGAGGGCAGCCAAGTAGCCCTCTGCAAGAGAAGAATGTGCCCCTAGGGGTACAAGAAAACCCCCAGGAGTAGAATATTTTCTGGAATGGGGATTTTGAGTTAATTTAATTTTCTGATTAACTGTGATGACTAACGCTGTGACTTTGGACCTTTCAACTCGCTGAGCCTGGTTTTCCTCATCTGCAAAAATAGGAGAGGGGACTTGCTGACCCTGGAGCCCTGGAGTTCTACAATTCTATGAACTGAGCACAAAGCATTGTTTTGTTTCACTCCATGTGGATAAAAAGCTTAGAATTTCTGGGTCTACTGTTCTGCTGGAGCAAAAACTGTACATTGACTACAACCAGATGGCTCTGTGTGTGTGTGTGTGTGTGTCTGTGTGTATGATAAAAGGCAGGGGTGACTTAGGAGAAAGACTGAGGGGTCTAAGCCAATCCCAATGACTAGCTAGGTGACCTTGGGCAAGCTATTCACCTTTCTTGGCCGTAGTTTCTCCATCCTCATCAATGTCCCCAAGATGGGTAACGGTACTCAACTTGAAGCACTGTTGTTGAAGTAATTGTAAGTGGTCAATCAATGGTAACTATTATATTTTAACTGATTTTGGTCAGTAGTTAAAGAATTTCTTTGATCATATAGGTAACATTTTATAGCAGTAGTGTGGCTTGGCTAGTGTAATTTATGGAAGGCCTCCTTAATACTTTGTAATGGGATTTCCATTTGGCACTATGTGTGTGAGAATCTATACTAAAGATCCACCATGGTGTTTGTTCTTTTGAATCTCTACTTGTATTTTTTTTCTTTCTTTCTCAGATTGTTTGCCTCTTCTCTTAAAAATAAGTCAGTTGCCATCAAGTCAAGTCTAACTCATGGTGACCCATGTATTTCAGAGTAGAACTCCATAAGGTTTTCAATGGCTATGTACTCTTATTTTTTTTCCTCTCTCTCCTAAAAATACAGCACAGTTCTAGGAAGACATTCTTTATTAATTAAGTTAAACTACTATTTGGTTTTAAGAAGACTTCAGGCGATATTTTCAGTTTAAGGTTTAAAGATTATCTCAGGGTAGTAGTTTCAGGGGTTCATCCAGCCTCAGTGGCTCCAGAAATTCTGTATTCCATGAGGATTTGAAATTCTGTTCTACATTTCTTCCCCTCTTGTTCAGGATTCTTCTATAGAATGTCTGCCTTGCGTATTGTGCTCTTTTAAAGAACTATATGGGATCAAATTGATAAAAGCAACTCAAAAGATTAGATAGTAACCCTAGGAATTAGTGAGTTTATGTTAATGGAGGAGGAACAACTCAGAAAAGGAGAGTGAGAATGGTTGCACAACTTGAAGAATGCAATCAATGTCACTGAACTGTACATGTGGAAACTGTTGAATTGGTGTATGTTCTGCTGTGTATATTTTCAACAACAAAAATAAAATAAATTATTTTTAAAAATAGAGTACAACTAAAACCTTCTGGTTAATTGAATAGTCTACAATGGTTGGGTTCTAGTAAGTGGACGTGTTGACTATATGAGTTGTGCACAGACACCTTGCCATTTATTGGCAGATAGTGTTCAAATTAGAAGTTAACCAGAGATCAAGAGTCACAAGGATGGCTTTGGGGCAGATTCCCTCTGTTCTATTGTTCCGTTCTTCCAGCTAAGTTTCTCTCCATGTCTTTCTTCCTCTCTTCTCTTTTGACCTCTCTCATTGCTTTGGATTCCTTCTCCCAGTTTTCTGATTTTACTGCTGTCTTCCTTCCAACTCTGTACTGTGTATCCTGTGGTATCTTGCTTTTCTTGCCCCTAGGTTACTTCTCATTCTCCTCCCCCCTCTTCTTTTTATTATCTGTACTTTTACTTCCATTGATCTACAGTATCAGCTGGGGTGGGGGGGCTTTTCTGTAAGATAATAATGGAAGGAGAGGTAGTTTAAAGGCAATAAGACAATATCATCTTGGGAGTAGGGGGATCCTTTTGTCGTTAAGATCCTACCATTTACAGTAAAACCTGTGAAAGCCAGAATGTGTGTAAGGTGGAAACCAGTCGGAGAAGGAAAACTCAAATGTTTTCCTCTAACAGAGAGGGATAGAAAAGTGGTAACATGGCACGCTTTCAAAGGTAGAAAACTTTCGAGACGCGGAAAAACAAGGCAGTCCCATCAAGTTCCAGCTCTCACAGGTTTCACTGTATTAAATCTGAGAAGCGTCTGGATCGATGAGGCATTAATAGGATCAGCAAACCTTTTAAAACCGAGCTGCTGTTTTGCATTCAGAGAAGCTTGTTTGCTTTTTGGACAAGAAGATCTGTGGCCTCTAGCATCCTAAAAATTTGCTCAGGGCTTGCTGTGCAGCAGCAGAAGAATCCGTCCATAAAAGGGATGGACTTCGCTGCCCAGAGGGATTCCCCTCCAGGGCTTCCCTCGTGAGCCTGTGAAATCTCGGGGAAAGGGCATGCCAACCTCCGAGCTCCCTCCCTCCCTCACCACCAGCACTGATGATATTTCCCTGTGAGGAGGTGCGAGTGAAGAGGCTGTAGGGAAGGGACAGGCTCCAGCCCTAAAAAGGGGTTGTTTAGGAACCGTCTCTTTGTTTCTTAGATCTAAAGATTAACCAGCTTGCCTGGGAAAGGCCTGGGGAAAGCGAACCTGGGTTTTATCTTAGGGAGCTGAGAGGAGAGGCCTCAAGGAGGGAGCGGCCTGGGCTTCCAGATCTGGTGGTCATGGGCGTGGAGCCCACTCCTCAAGTCGCTCACCGTGACCTGGCGCAAAGAAAGGAAAATAAGGAAACACTACACACCTACTACAGGTTTTTCTTTTAATGCTAGTTTTGCATATACGATACAATTTCACTTTAGTTTTACAACAACACATTGAATGTGTTGCCCAAATGACATGTTAGGAGCTGTCTAAGTCACCCTAGGTTTGTTTGACTTCTAAGGCCATGCTTTCCCCACTCTACCACACTGTCTCCCCAGATGCTTAGCCTCTCTAAGCCTCCCTCTGCTTCTTTACTTGTTAAAGGGACACAGTCACACCACCTCAGTGGAGTGGTTTTATTTCTTGTTGCTAGTTGCCCTCGAGTTGGCGCCAACCCATGGCCACCCCACGCACAACAGAACAAAACATTGCTGGGTCCTGCACCATCTTCACGATTGTTGGTCTGCTCGAGCCCGTTCTTGCAGCCACTGTTTACTTCGAGTGCCTTCCAACCTAGGGGGCTCGTCTCCCAGCACTATACTGATCAATACTCTGTTGTGATCCATAGGGGTTTCACTGGCTAATTTTTGGAAGTAGATCACCAGGCCTTTCTTCCTAGTCTGTCTTAGTCTGGATGCTCCACTGAAACCTGTCCACCATGCGTGACCCTGTTGGTATTTGAAATACCAGTGGCATGGCTTCCAGCATCACAGCAGCATGAAGCCACCACAGTACGACAAAGTGACGGACGGGTGGTGGAGGATTAGGATACACGCTTCTTTTTACAGGCAGATCTTGGATACTGTCATGGACCCAACTAAACTCCGGGGATCTATTATCAAAGGATGAAAAGGAGAAGCTGGCAGACTATTGGCAGTCCCCGCCACCACAGTGAAAACAGCTTGTTTCAGCAGTTGTATTTGTCAGGGTTTTATAGTTGCAAACAACAGAAACAGATGTGGCTGATTTCAGCAGAAAGGGCATTTAATGAAAGGATATTGTGTATTTCATAGATTTCAGAACTAGGCTTAGAAATGGAGCAGGAACAAATGAGGCCAGGCAGCAGCCAGGACCACAGCCAAAGGCTTGCTGCAGCAGCCTGCACGCCAGGGATAACCCTGGACGCCAATGCCTGCCCTCCGGAGCCCCTCGGCCCAGCCACAGCTGCTGGTTCTCCATCCTGCTGTGGCTGGAAAGGCCTCATTGCTGACACCACCCCACCAGCCCCAGGACCGAATCTCCTGCCTCTGCTTCTTTGCAGCACTGGCAAAAGGCTGCAGAGGGTGCGTTTGACCCGCAGAGCTGAATTTTGAACCCAACTACCAGGGAGGCCAGGAAAGGGAGCCTTCAGTTTGTACAATGGGAAGTTGCTTCTGCCTCTCATCAGGATTTGTAGGGAAGGAGATTCCCCAAATATTGCGAGAGGGAGCAGCTCCCCAGCAGCCAGATAACAGCAATGACAGCAATCATAGTAATCATTGACAAAGGTCCATGACATGAGTGCAGGTCCTACCAAGTTAGTGAGCCATGCAGGCTGGGCAAAGGGGAGGTCGTAGCATCAAGGACTCGACTTTCACTCCTCAGGGTCCTGCCAGCCACTCCCCCAAACCTGTCTTTGCTCTTTATTTCTAATGAATAATTCATTTTTAAGTCAGTCCCATAGGAGATGTATGCATCATTACTCAGAAGTAAATCATCCGAGTCTGTGTTGCTAACTTTCTATTTTTGGCGATCTTCATTGCTGACATTAGTGCCTTTCCGGGCATCCTATTGGCTGCTAACCTATTTTCTTTGTGTGCTGGATGGGGAAAGAGAAAATCTGAAAAGAGCGTGGCGGGTGGGTAACTGGACTGTGTGTTCCTTTGTGCTAGGGTCTCTAAGGAGCCCCGGTGGTACAAGCAGTTTGTGATCACGTGCTAACCTAAAGGCTATTGGTTTGAGCCCACCCAGTGGCTCTTTGGAAGAAAGACCTGGTGAGCTGCTTCTGTAAAGATTACAGCCAAGAAAACCCTACGGGGCAGTTCTCTCTGTAGAATCTAGGAAGACTGGGGTTCAGTTCCTGGCCAATGCACTTCAATGCACTCATCTGTCAGTGGAGACTTGTGTGCTGCTGTGATGCAGAACAGGTTTCAGCAAGAGCTTCCAGACACAGATGGACTAAGAAGAAAAACTTGGTGATTGCTTCCAAAAGTCAGTCAGTGAAAGCCCTATAGATCACCATAGTCTGATCCTGTTGTGCATGGGGCCACCATGAGTTGGGATCCGGTTGAGGATGGCTAATGACAACAACAAAGTAAATACTGAATTAGTTTAGGGGGCTGCCTCTTTCACAGAAAAGGCCTGACTCCAAAGCAGGATCAAATCACGCCCTGGTATTCTCTCTCTCTCTCAATATCCATAGAGTCTGACTCTATATATAAATCAGACATCCAGAAGCAGGAGCAGATAGAGACACTGAAAAAAACAAAAGAATGCCCAGCAAGCCTTCATGTTCCCCATCAGGCTGGGCAAGAGGAGAAGAGCCGAAACCCTTCTGCCGAACCTGTCCGGCAACGACTCCAACTCCTCAATTCTGTCATCATTGAAGGAGAGCCGGGTCCTCGCGGCAGAAGGCGGCTTCACCATCGTAACGCCAGCCCCTTGCTCTCTGACTGAGGCTTCTTGAAACACCCAGACTTACAGCACTAAGACTGATAACAGATTATATCTCAAAAGCATCTTCTCTCTGGCATCCTGTCTTTGGAGGAAACACAGACCCTAGCAGTGTGGATTAGTCTATCTATAAATGTTTTGGTCTTGTTCTTCTTTTAGAACAGGAAAAATGAAAACACCGACTGGCTAATACCATAATTAGGAACAACACGAGTTACAAAATAGCAATGTCGAAGGTCATATTACGATTAAAATAGAATTTTTACCTTCATGATTCATAAGATTTCATATGTCAGACAGGCTGGAATTTGTGTGGGGGCAGGTGGGGGAGGAGGGACAGTGGTGGGTGGGGAGACTTCCAGGGTTAGGGGGGACCCAAAGGAAAGCTGCTCTTATCTAGCCCCCACCACACCCCTGCCCCCACCTCTCTGATCCCGTGTGTCCCCACACTGCTCTTCACTGCCACCTCCAGCATCTGCTCTAGTCCTCTCTCGCCCTCTGTGCACCCTCGCTGTCTCTGGTTCTCCCTCTGCAGCTGCCCACTGCCTGTTGTGCAGCATCTTCCTCCATAGCTGTGTTCACTCCCTAGGGCTGCCCTAACAAAGCACCACAGAGCACCACAGAGCACCGCAG
>NW_004444033.1:9291439-9300329 GCF_000243295.1 Trichechus manatus latirostris
AGTACCACAGAGCACCACAGAGTACCACAGAGCACCACACAGTACCACAGAGTACCACACAGTACCACACAGTACCACAGAGTACCACAAAGCACCACAGAGTGCCACAAAGTACCACAGAGCACCACAGGACACCACAGAGTACCACAGAACATCACAGAGCACCACAGAGCACCACAAAGTACCACAGAGCACCACAGGACACCACAGAGTACCACAGAACATCACAGAGCACCACAGAGCACCACAAAGTACCACAGAGCACCACAGGACACCACAGAGTACCACAGAACATCACAGAGCACCACAGAGCACCACAAAGTACCACAGAGTACCACAAAGTATCACAAACTGGGTGGCATAAAACAACAGAAACCTGGAAGCCAGAAGTCCAAAGTCAAAGTGTCAGCAGGGTTGGTTCCTTTTTTGTGGCCCAGAGGGAGAATCTGTTCTGTGCTTCTTCTCGAGTTTCTGTGTCCAGAGCCTTATTGGGGCCTCACTGCATAAACACGGACTCAATCTCCAGCTCCCCGCCTCCACCCCTAGGTCTGACTGATATCATGTGATGGGTCTTTCTGGTCTGGCCCACCCCCACCCAAGAGTCAACTTACTAGTATAAACCCTCAGGTGTGATCTGGAGCCCTTATAGATAAAAGACACTTCTGTCACTGGAGAAATTCCAAGGTTTTAGAGGTTGTCTTTCAAGAACCAAAAACAAACACCAAATTCTTTGGGTAAAGTTAACCCCACAATTACCTGCCGCAAGTCCCATCCCTACTGAGATTTGGGTACACCCCAATAATTTACACCCCTTTCTTCCCCACCTGAATTCTGAACCAAATGAAAGAGACAAAGGAGTGGCAGACATGATTAAAACAACACTTTATTAGTAATAAAACTGGTTCTGAAGAGAGTGGCTTTGTTGTGCTGAAACAATAAACTCAAAAAAAACCCACTGCTGTTGAGTCAATTCTGACTCATAGTGACCCTACAGGACAGAGCAGAACTGCCTCATAGGGTTTCCAAGGAGTGGCTGGTGGATTTGAACCATGGACCTTTGGGTTAGCAGCCACGGCTCTTAACCACTGCACCACCAGGGCAATAGGCTTCCTAACATACAGAAGCCCAGAATTAGACAGACTACACCTCAGAACAGGCAGGTTGAACACCACGGGTGCCCATCAGTAGCCTGCTCCTGGGAGGTTCGTGCTTGGAGGAGCAGTGCATGTGCTTCCTGCTGGCCACTGGTACCTGAGAAGAGGCAGGGGAAAGTGACATCCAGCTAACTTACTGCAGTGAGGAGTAAGGGATGGGACAAGAGCTCAGGAGTGTGTTCAGGGAAAATCTCTCCTGATCCCGTTGTGCATGGGGCTGCCATGAATCAGGACTGACTCGACAGTAGCTAACAACAGAGACCAGAAAAGTGTTTCCCTGACTCCCCCAATCCTCCCTGTTACAATGGCGGACCTCTTGAAGGCAGGGACCGTATTTTGAGCATCTTTTTATCTCCCACAGCACGGTGTCTACACAAACTGGGTGCTCAAACAACAACAAAACCAAACCCATTGCTGTTGAGTCAATTCCAACTGACGGCAACCCTATGTGTTACAAAGTAGAACTGCTCCAAGGGTTTTCTTTCTTTTTTCTTTTTTTTATTGTGCTTCAGGTCAGGGTTCACAGAACAAATAGTTTCTCATTAAACGGTAGTACACAGATTCTCCCAGTTGTGCTGCTATTCTCACTTTAGATGAAGGTTTACAGAACAAAATAGTTTCTCATTAAACAGTTAGTACACATGTTGCCCTATGACAATGGTTAACAACCTCACTACACATCAACACTGTCCTTACTCAACCTTGGGTTCCTTATCACCAGCTTTCCTGTCGCCTTCTGCCTTCTAGCCCTTGTCCCTGGACTGCTGTGCCTTATTAGTCCCGTTCTGTTTTATGGGGCTGTCCAATCCCCGGCTGAACGGTGAACCTCAGAAGTGACTTCACCACTGAGCTAAAAGGGTGTCTGGGGCCATACTCTCGGGGTTTCTCCAGTCTCCTTTCGGACAGTAAATCTGGTCTTTTTGTGTGTGTGTTGGAATTTTGTTCTACATTCCAAGGGTTTTCTTGGTTATAATCTTTTATGGAAGCAAACTGCCAGGACTTTCTTCCATGGTGCCAGTGGATGGGTTCAAATAATCAACCTTCTGGGTAGCAGCTGAGTGCAAAGTGTTTGTACCACCCAGAGACCTTCAAGTGCCTAATAATGTCAGCTAAATTATATCAAATTATATAATGTCATATATAGTATATGTTGTTGTGTAATAATTATATAATTTAATTTATATTATATAGTCAATATTGGAAACCCTGGTGGCATAATGGTTAAGTGTTACAGCCGCTAACCAAAAGGTTGGAAGTTCGAATCCACCAGGTGCTCCTTGGAAACTGTATGGGGCAGTTCTACTCTGTCCTATAGGGTCGCAGTGAGTCGGAATCGACTTGACGGCAGTGGTGGGTGGGGAATCAGTATTATCCGCCGTGCATCTGTCAGTTTGTCCTACTGTGGTGGCTTTTGTGTTGCTCAGGTACTGGAAGCTATGCCACTGGTGGACAGGTTTCAGCGGAGCTGCTAAACCAGGACAGACGAGGAAGAAGGACCTAAAGGTCTGCTTCTGAAAAAAGTGGCCAGTGAAAACCTTATGAATAGCAATGGAATATTGTCTGATATAGTGCCGGAAGATAAGCCCCTCACGTTGGAAGGCACTCAAAATATGACCTCGATGAGATGGATCGACACAGTGGCTGCGACCATGGGCTCAAACATAGCAACGATTGTGAGGATGGCACAGAACCGGCCAGTGTTTAACTCGGTTGTACATAGGGTCGCCGTGAGTTGGAACCAACTCAGCAGTACCTAACAACAACAACGATCAATCAATATTATCAATTTAATGTATTACATTATAAAATGTCACCTATAAAGCATATTATATAAAGTTCTTTATAGTAACAAATTATATTAAATTTTAAAAGGCTGATAGTATGCAACAGTGATGTTACCAGAGCTTTCCAGAGATTTACACAGGAAACAGATTATTCTTGAGCTTGCATAGCATGAGGAAAGGCTGATGTAGAAAATGGGCATGCTCCCACTTCCTCTGAGGGGACAAAGGTGATCATCAAATGTAATAATGTCTCCTATAAGGAGTTATTCCTTAAAATCATATCAAAACTGATAGATTTTTCTTTCTTTCCAAAATTCTTGAGAAAACTTGGTTCATTTTTGCTTTTCAAGAGTTTACTTCTTTCTACCAACCAAGACTCTGCTAGCCATCTGGATATGTAGAAAGTTCATGTTTGAGATTCATTGTTTTCAATTGTCATTAGGATATTTGGCGTCAAGTAGATGCTGCACAAGGAAATGGCTTTGAAGTGCCTGAATAATGACACATCACCTCATCACAGCATGCTTCAAAATTTAGACACATTAGGCGATTTGTAGGGGTCCTGGTGGAAAAAACTTACTGCACATGAACAAACAAGTAAACCTTGGAACTTAAACCTGGGTGGTGATACCATATATGCATATAATCCGGTGAGTGTGTGTGTATCATGCCACATGCTTATTTGGATAATGGTCAAACACTCCGAAAGGAATGGAATTTCTCTCTCTCTCTCGCTCACACAGTCTGTGGGTGTGTGAAGCTCTAGATGGAACTTGATATTCTTAGCAGAGATAAATTTATATACTTATTCCAAGTACTACTTGGTCCCTAGGATTGATCCTGGGACTTGATTTACAAATTTTCTTCTTGCCATAAGGGACTTTGAACTTGAATTTGGAACTTTGTGTCAAATTTCCTGGCTGCTTGGTTTTGAACACTGCTGGGAGATAGGGATATATAGCAAGCCCCTGAGGTTTTTCTTTTTTTTTTTGGTAGTGATGGTTTTTAAAGCAGAAAGTAACCTCTGCCTTCACTCCTTTTCCTCCAGTAGGCACATAACAGAGACGTGCTTATGTCCCATTTTAATAATAAGGGTGTATCACTTGAGGCAAGATGGTGTTCATGTGCACATTGCAGCTTCTCTTGTCCCGCAGCGAGGTGCCTAGAGGAGAGTGGCCCTCCAGGCTTGGATAGTGCTCTGTGCATACCGAGAAGCTCCATGCAGCCCCGTGAAAGAGCTATGGACATCTGTGGATCCTGAGAGGCCAACTGGGGCACATGCTACGAGGGGTTTTATAGAGTCTATGAGCAGGATCCTATGGAGAAAGACCTTGGGGACATTGATGAACACCCTCTGGGAAACTAACGACATTACTACTAAAAGGGAGAAATTCACCAAGACACTTAATAGCAATTTATAAGCACTTCTCATACTCAAGGTCCCAGAATGGAGAGGAATTGCAAGACAGGGTGTTGTAAAATAAACGTCCCTTTTCAGGGGTTCTCACCCTTTTACGTTGCCCGCATACAGTGTCTTACATGGAAAAATGGCAACATAAGCCCTTCTCTGTTATGTACCCACTGCGGGGAAAGACATGAAGGCAGACTGTAAAAACGGTGTGGGGGCGCTGTCTGACCTCCTTTAACGTCACAAGGGGGAAGGAGAATCAAGACCAACAGCCCAAGGCTGATTCCTATGAGGTGGAGTTCAGGCAAGCCTCCTCCCTCCGTCATCTTTACCAATTCTGACACCAACCATCCCTCCCACAGCACTCTCTACTTCTCTGCTGGGTTTGGTAATTCATTGCAATGGCCACACAGAACTCACAGACCATACTCACAGTTATGGGATTTATTAGGGAAGTAACAGGTTACAGTTCACGTTCAGGAATGCTGAGGATACAGTTCTTCCATCAGGACAGCCTCTTCCCAGCTGTGCTCATAGGCATGCCTCTCCCAGGCCCTACGCGTCTGCCCAAAGGCACTCAACTTTCTTTCTCCATGGGCCGGGAAGCCCACTGTGCCGTCTCCTGCTGCTGGGTCTCTGCTGCTGGGTCTCTCCTGCTACTGATTCTCACTGTCTTCAGGGTTACAGCTTGCTCCGTGTCTCCTGGGTCCATGAGCTTCTCAGCCCAGGGATCCTGGGTCCAAAGGACGTGCTGGCTCCTGGCTGTTCGTCTTTGGTGGTGGGGGGGTCTTCTCTTTCCCACCTCTGGGGTGACTCATTTCAAACTCAGCAGGATGGCAAAACAGACCAATCCCTTTGGTGGGCCACAATTACCATATCTGTACAGTCCCGCCCAATCACTTGCATGGGAGTTACAAGACCATGGCTAGAAAGGCCACACAAAAGTGATCTATCACACAGCACAGAGGTTATTTTCTGCTTTATAAACCATCACCACCAACAGCAAAAACCCAAACCAAACACCTATCCTAAAAGGAGAGAATAATAACTGTCATATAGATGGACAGGTAGGAGGAAGTCCAAAAATCTCTTAATGGACACTTTAAGTCAGTGAAAGACTACGAAGAGAGTCTCAAATTCCAGTTTAAGATGTGGCCCAGCAAAAAGGACAGAATACGTATGTATTTGTGTAAGAATGTAGAGCTACAGGAAACGTACACATATGGATGTGCACAGCCAACTCCCTTCCCTCCTCTAGAGGACACTGGCTTGCACGCTGCTCCATATTCTACTTATCCCTACACTGGTGCCTGGTAAAATGGAGCTTCTGAGCAACACGGTCACTCCATTTCCTTTCATGCCTCAGAGATTTCAAAGAGAAATCACATGTTTTCTTACAGATAGACAAGATGAATGCCACTCTCCATCCCTTAAAGAACAAAGCTAAATTATATATCATCTGACCAATGTCAACTCCTTTGGCTAATGAAAACTATGTCAAGATGGCTTTAAATCCCCAGAGAACCAAGACTGATAGTATTACATTATAAAATGTCACATATAAAACATATTATATAAAGTTCTTTATAGTAACAAATTATGTTAAATTTTAAAAGGCTGAGAGTATGCAAAAATGATGCTACAAGAGCTTTACAGAGGTGAAGCTGGTGATTACACAGGAGACAGATTATTCTTGAGCTTGTATAGCAAGAGGAAAGGCTGATGGAGAAAATGGACATGCTCCCACTTCCTTGGATGGTACTCAGTGGTAGGTACATCCCAGAGAGGGTGACCCTTGATAGATATTTATATATGCTGCTCAGGATTGTTTGTACTTCTTCACTGTGAGGATTCATGCTTCTCATCAAGTTAGAAGATTCTCAGCCATTACATTTTCTAATTATTGCCCTGCTCCATTCTCTTCATTTCTAGAAATCCTTAAGACTTATATTGAACCTTCTCATTCCATCTTTTCTATCTTAGCTTCCCTTTCAATTTTGTCATCTCTTTATTTCTCTGTACTATGTTCTGGTATATTGCCTTAGCTTTGGCTGCTTGCCAGTTATTTCTTCACATATGTCTAATCTACTGTTCAGTACATCTATTGAGTTTTTAATTTAAAGAATGATATATTTTATTTCTAGACTTTCTATTTGGTTCTTTTAAAAATACGCCCTTTTTCTCATACCATTCTATTTCTTGTAAATTTCTTTCCTCCAGTAATGTCTTTAATGGTTTAAACATGCTTATTTTATATTCTCTTTTGAATTGTTGTTCTAGCACCTCAAGTCCTTGGAAGGTGGAAAGTGGTGGTGATGGTGAATGCCATTGTCTATAATTTCCACTGGCTCTTGACCATGATGGATAGATTCCTTCAGTGTTTTGTGATTTATTTTACTGTTCGCTCATCTCGCGTGAGGCTTGTTTATTTCGGTGAAACTACCTTGTATTCTGTATTGTGGAATGTCCCTCTAAAGTGTGTTTATAATTGCTTCTGCCAGACACTCCAAAATATTACCAGCTAGGGACCAGTTTTTATATTAATTTCTTGGCTTGGAAGTACCTGGGCCATTCCAGTAGTGTAATTTTAAAAACCAAATCCATGTGTAGACCGGGCTTAGGACTTCAAATTCTCAGGAAAGACTTTTTTCCACAAAGAAAGACAAATGAGTTTCTATATCATCTTGCTGTGCTGGTTGGGGGATTTTTTTTTTTTTTTGGTCCACATTATCTACGATGGTTCAAGCCTGTAAGAGTCTTGACTTGATGTGGGGGTCTGATTTCCACTCCCATCTTGTGTAGTTTCAAGGCATTATTTCCTGTGGTCATTAAAACCCACTTTCCATGGGTTATGAAGACCTGTGATTCACCCCAATTCCATGGGCAACCGAAGCATCAGTTCACATGCTAACTTATTGCGTTTCATTCTTCTTCCTTCTGTGACTTCCTGTTCTTTCCTGTGATCTTAGTTTTGCTTTTAAAATACTATTTGTTATATTTTATCCTACAATCCTAGGCATGCCTGAAGGAGGGTTTTCAAGTTATCAGTCTGTCATATTACCAAAATTAGAAGTCCTTTCATCTATGGTTTATATTTTCTTCCCTACACTCTTAGATCAAGACTTTATGACTTGATGCCAAAACCACTGCAGTAGACCTCTAACTCATCTTCCTCAAAGTTGTCTAAGATACCACGTCTCAGATTGATCTTTCTAAAACACTTTGACCATGTGATTTTTTGACTTAAAAACTGTTGATGCCCCCCATGTTTCCTGTAGCATAAAGACTAAATTCCCTGTCCTTGGTTTCAAGGTCATCTATATTCTGGCCTCTGATTAAACATATTTTCTATTGGTTTCAGTGAAGATCTTGATTTTTCTCTGTTGAATACTTTTATTAACAAATTAGGCAAGTACAGGTATATAAAACTGATCTCAACAGGCACTCAGTAAATGATTCTTAAATTCTATTGGAGAGAGGAAATTGGGGACTATAATTCAAGTCATAGAATCAACATAAATGGGGCAGAGCTTTATCTTGAACAGTTTTTGGAGCTTGTATGTTTTATACTGTGTGCAATGAGAGAGAAGTATAAAATTAAAAAATCACCACTGTGAAATAAAATTATAAGTTTTGCTTTATAAAAACAGAGAGTTCTCTTCCTTATGACACTAACAGTCACCTTAATAAATGTTAGATACCTGCGTGCTGAATAATCACATACATATAATTTTTAAAGGTTATAGTTCTGCCTTTAAACTGTAGCTAACCTTTAGAAGTAGCTTGTCTAGTTTCACATAATTGTATTTAGGTCATCAGGCTCACTGAAACACTTGGAACCTTTTCTTTCAGAAAACAATGGAAGATTAATGAGCACATCCTGTTTCTAAGACTCCGGAGGTCTTACCATCATGGCTCACTGACCTTGTGATTGTCTTAGCAAGGATTCTATTTTTTCATTCTGTATAATGTTTGAGCACATACTGCTCTCTTACAAAATTTACATATCCTGACATAATTGTCAACAAATTAAATTTTTTGTTTAAAGTTCCTGATGAAATTATATATACCCACTGCCATCGAGTGAGTCAATTGCAACTCATAGTGACCCTATAGGACAGAGTAGAACTGCCCCATAGGGTTTCCAAGGCTGTAATCTTTATGGAAGCAGACAGCCTGCCACACCTTTCTCCTGTGGAGTGGCAGGTGGGTTTGAACTGCCAGACTTTTGGTTAGCAGCTGAGCACTTAACCACTGCATCACCAGGGCTCCTATAAGTATCCTGAAAATCTTAATTAACCGGAGCATTGATTTATTTGGCAATGACATGCTGCTCAACTTTAAAGTTGTCTATTAAACTTGCATAGCAATCTGTGAATGCTGTTCTGAGCTGTTTATTTTTATTTTTTAAAATATTTTTATTGCTGTAGTTTAAATGAAGTTTACATTTCAAGTTCATCTCCCATACAAAAATTTATACATGCATTATTATGTGACCCTAATTGCTCTCCCCATACTGTGACAGCACACTCCTCCTTTCCACC
>NW_004444033.1:9301187-9302879 GCF_000243295.1 Trichechus manatus latirostris
ATGGTGGTCTTATACAATATTTGTCCTTCTGTGACTAAATTCACTCAGCATAATGAGTTCCAGCTTCGTCCATGTTATGTTTCATGGCTTCAACATTGTTCTTTATCGTTGGGTAGTATTCCATTGTGTGGATATACCATAATTTGTTTATCCATTTATCCGTTGATGGGCATCTAGGTTGTTTCCATCTTCTTGCTATTGTGAACAGTGCTGCAATGAACATGGGTGTGCATATATCTATTCGTGTGATGGCTCTTATTTCTCTAGGATATATTCCAACGAGTGGGATAACTGGATTGTATGGTACTTCTGTTTCTAGCTTTTAAAGGAAGCGCCAAGTCGATTTCCAAAGTGGTTGTACCATTTTACATTCGTGAGCTGTTTATTTTTGATACGACAAAATCACACCATGTATAATAGTCTGTCTTCTTTCCCCATTAACTGAAGGATGAAGTCATAAGTTAGAAGGAACTGGGTTTCCTGATGACACATAGAAGGCATCATGTCCACAGAGAACACCAGTTTGGACTTCATAGGATTGAAAAATAAACTTCTGATGTCTTAAACCACTGAGATTTGGGAGGTTCTTTGTTACAGCAGATAGCATAACCTAACAAATGCACCTTTCAAATTAAAACCCAAAATGGGATTGCAAGAGTGGCAATCAAATGGTATAGCTTTATTCTTAAGTAATCTATTAAATGATATCTCCTAGGGTTTTTTTATTGAGTACCTAGAAGTAGTCATTGCTATTTTCATCAATTTGAAAGAGAAACCAGGACTCCAGAAAAATATAAAATTTAAAATTATGTTCAACAATGTCATAAACCCTGTGAATCTTGATGTCTTGATGTCATCAAGGCATTTGACAAGGCATTTTGAATAACATAGTGAAATAGAGGTACCACTCAATGAATTCAAAGCTGCTTGGATAATCAATACCAAATGACGAATGGATACATTTAAATATGTAGTTGTTGTTGTTGTTAGGTGTCATTGGGTCAATTCTGACTCACAGCGACCCTACGTACAACAGAACGAAACACTGCCTGATCCTGCACCATCCTCACAATCTTTGCTATGCTTGAGCCCATTGTTGCAGCCACTGTGTCAATCCAGCTCATTGAGGGTCTTCCTCTTTTTTGCTGACCCTCTACTTTACCAAGCATGATGTGCTTCTCCAGGGACTGATCCCTCCTGATAACATGTCCAAATTATGTGAGACGTAGTCTCACCACCCTTGCTTCTAAGGAGTATTGTGGTTGTACTTCTTTCAAAACAGATTTGTTCATTTTTTGGCAGTCCGTGGTATATTCAATATTCTTGGACAACACCACATTTCAAAAGCATCAATTCTTCTTCCACCTTCCTTATTCGTCATCCAGCTTTCACATGCATATAAGGCAATTGGAAACACCATGGCTTGGGTCAGGCACACCTTAGTCTTCAATGTGACATCTTTGCTTTTCAGCACTTTAAAGAGGTCTTTTGCAGCAGATTTGCCCAGTGCAATGTGTCTTTTGATTTCTTGACCGTTGCTTCCATGGATGTTGATTGTGAATCCAAGTAAAATGAAATCCTTGACAACTTCAATCTTTCCTCTGTTTATCATGATGTTGCTTATTAGGCCAGTTGTGAGGATTTTTGTTTTCTTTATGTTGAGGTGTAATCCATACTGAAGGCTGTGGTCTT
>NW_004444033.1:9303857-9306586 GCF_000243295.1 Trichechus manatus latirostris
GCGTCAAATCTATTCTTGAGATGGTCTCTAAATTCAGGCAGGATATACTCAAGGTCGTACTTTGGCTCTCGTGGACTTGTTCTAATTTTTTCAGGTTCAACTTGAACCTGCATATGAACAATTGATGGTCTGTTCTACAGTCAGCCGCTGGCCTTGTTCTGACTGATGATATTGAGCTTTTCCATCGTCTCTTTCCACAGATGTAGCTGATTTGATTCCTGTGTATTCCATCTAGCGAGGTCCACGTGTATAGTCACTGTTTATGTTGTTGAGAAAAGGTATTTGCAATGAAGAAGTCATTGGTCTTGCAAAATTCTATCATGCGATCTCCAGCATCGTTTCTATCACCAAGGTCATATTTTCCAACTACCGATCCTTCTTTGTTTCCCACTTTCGCATTCCAATCACCAGTAATTATCAATGAATCCTGATCGCATGTTCCATCAATTTCAGATTGCAGAAATTGGTAAAAATGTTCAATTTCTTCATCTTTGGCCTTAGTGGTTGGTGTGTAAATTTGAATAATAGTCATATTAACTGGTCTTCCTTGTAGATGTATGGATATTATCCTATCACTGACAACGTTGTACTTCAGAATGCATCTTGAAATGTTCTTTTTGATGATGAATGCAACTCCATTCCTCTTCAATTTGTCATTCCTGACATAGTAGATCATATGATTGTCTGATTCAAAATGGCCAATACCAGTCCTTTTCAGCTCACTAATGCTTAGGTTATCGATGTTTATGTGTTCCATTTCATAAATACGTAAAGCATTCTGCAACTGAGCTATAGTGCTATTCTCTTAGTCTTGCTTTGGTCCACATTTTTATCAGTGTCTTGCATGAGGATCCCGTAGATATGCTGACCAAATGTGCTGGTGACACAAGTCTGGAAGGGATATTAATGAGATAAAAGATAGTTGACAGAATCAAGATTGAAAATTATCTTGACAAGCTGGAATGCTGGGCCAAAACCAACAATATAAAATGCAATAAGGATAAATGCAAGTTCTTGTGTTTAGGTCCAAAAATGAATTATAGGAATACAGGATGGAGAACATGTAACTTGGCAGCAGTAGATGTAGAAAAGGCCCTGTGGGGTCTTATTTGGCCCAAAGCTCAATTTGAGCCAACAGTGTGATATGGCTCCACGACCTTAGAATGCATTAATGGAAGTATTGTGTGATGATCGTGAGAAGCACTGGGCTCTGGGCTCCTCTGATGAAATCAGGGGTATTATTTTTAATTATGTGTATGTTGGAACATTGACAAACCAGAGACTCCAGGGAGGAGGTGATGAGGATTGTTAAGGATGTCTCCTGCCCCTCTGCATCTGTAGCATACTGCTGATAACCTTCTCAGTGCTATGTCATTTCTCCAGCTTTGGACTATCATCTCTCTCTTCTACTAGACTGTGTTGTTGTTGTTAGGTGCTGTTGAGTTGGTTCCAACTCACAGTGACCCTACGTACAACAGAACAAAACACTGTTCAGTCCTGCACCAACCTCACAATCGTCGCTATGTTTGAGTCCATTGTTGCAGCCACTGGGTCAATCCATCTTGTTGAGGGCCTTCCTTTTTTTCACTGACCCTCTACTTTACCAAGCATGATGTGCTTCTCCAGGGACTGATCCCTCCTGATAACATGTCCAAAGTACATGAGATGAGGTCTCACCATTCTCATTTTTAAGGAGTATTCTGGCTGTACTTCTTCCAAGACAGATGTGTTCGTTCTTCTGGCACTAGACTGTAAGCTCCATGAAAGAAGGGGTAGTAATAATAGTAGGAACAATGATCACAGGTAACATTCACTGAGCTCTTTCCATGTACAGGGCACTTCTCTAAATGCTTTCCATGTATTATCATATTCAAGCTTCACAGCAACCCTATGAAATGGGTTTTATTAGAGACCCATCATTTTATGCATGAACTAAGGTTAAGTACTTTGGCAAAGGTCAGTTAGTAAGTCATGGACTCAGGGCACAAAGTGGGGCAATTTGACTCTAGGACTGGGGCTGTTGACTAATATGCTATCTGTCAGATCAAGCTGTGAACCTCCCTAACCGCAAGCACTGAATTCATGTTCAATCATTTTAATAGCGGTTGACATGGCACGTGGAAACCAAGATATAGAAAGAACCAAGAGGGGCAGAGCTACTCCCTGACTAGTACTGGAAGCTAGTGTAGTTCCCATTGTATTTAATAAGAAAAACCTGCACATGAAGTTTTGACATACCTAGGAATCTATACTAATATACTATACTACGACCCCATTGTAAGGTCATGGATTGCTCTGTGATATATATATGATCTAGGTCTGGGCCTCACATTGCATATTCTTTCAAAGGGTAGAATTGGAATGGTCATCTCATTGCTGCCTCAGTGTTAAATTTCCCAGGTCTAGGAAAGGAGTTTAGTTGATATCTAATTAGTAGCTGAGTAACTAGTCGACCTCTTGGTTCCCAAGATAATATTCCTACCATGAGGCAGGTGTTCTGAGAAAATCAAAATGACATTTATGCAAAAGAAGGGCATTACTAACAGTAGAGATGAAAATAGAAATAAGTACCTCTTAGAAAATGGGCTCACCAGTAGTGTCTGGGGTCTTAAAAGCCTGTGAGCGGCCATCTAGGATACTCCACTGGTCTCATCCCTTCAGGAGCAAGGGAGAATGAAGAGAACAGGATACAAGGAAAAGATTAGTCCAAAGGACTAATGGTCCACAGC
>NW_004444033.1:9307275-9320437 GCF_000243295.1 Trichechus manatus latirostris
ATTTGTTCTGTAAGCCTTCACCTGAAGTACAATAAAAAAAAAAAAAGAAAAGAAAAGAAAAGAAAATGGGCTCACCAATGGGGAGTGTTCGAGATTTTGGGGGAAGTGTGGTGGGGGTGGGGGTAGGGCTTGCTGGGACACCTCCCCTCTGTGGGCTCCAGATATTCCAGGCTCCCAGGCTCCCAGCCTCCCAGCTGTGGAATGTCCTGGAATGTTCTCCAATCTCTGTAGGCTGTGGGGCCCGAGAGCAGTGGGGCTCTGCCAGAAGGGGCTGGTCTGGACTCACCTGGGATTTCTGGTGTGGTTCAGCAGCTTCCAGGGCTGAGAGGTGACGAAACTATTAGGAAACACAGAATGTGCCACTGCAGCCCCCCTGGAGAGCAGGGGTCAGCGTGGAGGTAAAAGGAGAGATGGTTGTTCCTCTGCCCCTTCTTAGGAATATCCACCGTCTCAGCAGAATTGTCAGCAGAGGCAGTCCAAATGCCCCCTCACCCAGTTATTCCACTGAAACCTGGAAACGGTGTATCATCTACCATTCTTTCCAAGTGGTCAGCTTCTCCCTCTATTTCTGTAAAGTTGCTGTTATTGGGTACCATCCAGTCAATTCCAACTCATAGTGACCCCATGTAATAGAGTAGAACTGAGTTCCATAGGGCTTTCAAGGCTATAATCTTTACAGAAGCAGAATGCCAGGTCTTTCTCCCACAGAGCCACTGGGTAGGTTCAAACCACCGACCTTTCAGTTAGCAGCTGAGCACTTAACCACTGTGCCACCAGGGCTCCTTTCTTTAGGGTTAGGACTGAAGACAGAGGAGAGACTGTGGAACCTAGGTAGTGAAGGGGGATGAGTGTTGGTAGAGGGAAGAGAGGAAAAGTGTGTGGGTTTGTCCAGCCCTGGACCTCCTGGGAGCTCTAATACTGACCTCTCTGCCTTGTTTATGAAGATGCCAAGGCCAGCCACTTTGCAGAAGTCTTTTAAAAGCAAGTCAATAAAAGATCTTTCAAGGATGGTTAGTATGCTTATCAGGGAAAAGACTTATGTTTCTCTCCTAGGAAGGACTTGGGGACTTCTTCATTTTCCAGCACTTCCCAGAAGAGGTCAAGGAGGAGGGGACAATTCCTGCTTGAAGTGAAGTTGGCAGGGGCTTGGCAACCGGCCCTCTTGGCCGTGGCTCGGTTCCTCTATGAAGAAGCGTCTTGGACTCCACTGAGTGGGAGAGTGTTCCAGAGGGTGTTTTGTTTCTAGGGAGGGGAGGAGGAGACAGGAGAGGAAATAAAATCAGAAAAATGAAAAACAAAGAATTCCTGAAGGCCCGATAAGCAGTTCAACTATGCACCAAAACATAAATGTTTGGCCAAATTAGTTACTTCAAATGCTTCTTATTTCTAAAATTGAGTCACAGTTCTGTTACACTTTGAAGTTTTTCAGCTCTTGACAATCCCGAGCAAATCTAAGGGGTAAAGGAGAGGGAGAATTGGAGTTCATTTCCTTCCCTGAGATCTCAGCAAATACTTAGCTTCTTTTCTTCGATGCCTGGTAAAATGATTTTGCTGTTTGGCCAGCCATGTCTTTCCAAACGGGGCTGTCCCTTGTGCACTCAATTCAGCATTTTGTCAATGAACAAGCAGCAAGTAGCATGTGCTGGAAAATACTGGCTTGGAAGGGATCAGAAAACCTTTAATGGTTATTAAAATATCTGCATCCTAATATAATCTACAAGGAGCCCAGGTGGCACACTGGTGAACCACTCAGCTGCTAACGGAAAGGTAGACAGTTGGAACCCACCCAGGGGCTACAAGGGAGAAAGACCTGGCAATCTGCTTCTGTAAAAATTACAGCCAAGAAAACCCTATGGGGCAGTTCTACTCTGTCACATGGGGTTGCTACAAGTCAAAATCAACTCAATGGCACCCAGCAATAAAGATACAATATACAACAGTGCTGTAGTCTAATTTCTGTTCACTTTTTGTGGAATTCACATTTTGAGATTTGCATGACACTATTCATAGGACTTATCACAAATACAGGGCTTAAATTTAATTCATTTTTGCAATGGCATGGCAGAAACTGCTTATTCCCCTGGGCGGAGGAATGAATACCCATTAAATTAAGGTGTATTTTTATATGATGCTCAAGCAGTTGGTTCATTCCCTCAATGTAGCCCTCCAATAAATTCAAGAGAAAAAAGCCAATCAGTTCAGTTGTTTGGTATCATTTTAAAAGTAAGTGGGATGATGTGTTGAAGTCTAGAACACAGTAGATCTTCCTTCCCTGCAGCAACTATGTGGTGGGGGAAGGCCAAGGAGAGAAGATGCAAGAACAAGGTTCCCTGGTTAAGCCCGTGGCCCATGTGGAACTTTTTCTCCAGTAGCACTTCACTGAACTTCATAGTAGCAAGAACTATTTTTCATTAAAGCAGACAGTGGGTGCTGTTACAAGCGAACTGTCACTTTCTAGGCAAAGGAAAGTGGCGGTGGAAGGATCCAAGCCTACTCTCAGGCCTGAAATCTTCTGACCCTGTTCCCAGGAAGCAAGAGCAGAGGCTGGTTCCAGATGTTTCTGGTGGGATTTAGTGTGCATCTTGGAGTTTGGGTCGGTTAGTCAGTGGATAAAATCAGAGGCTCACCATCATTAGAGGCTTCCTGGGTGATGCAAATGGTTAAGGGCTCGACAGCTAACCAAAAGATTGGCTGTTCAAACCCACCCAGAGGTGCCTCAGAAGGAAGACCTGGTGATCCGCTTCCAAAAGCTCACAGCCGTGAAAACCCTATGAAGTAATTCTACTCTGTGCTTGTGAGGTCACCATGAGTCGGAATCAACCCAATGTCAACTAGTTGGGTTTTTTTTTGCCTTTTTGGCCTAGCTTTAAGGACTTATTGTAGTATTCTCTATCAGGAAATATTCAGTCTTGTGTGTACGTTTGTGTGTCTGTGTGAGAGAGAGAACAGACTGATTTCATAATTTTATGTATGAAATACTGGGCACATTGAAAGAAAGCCTCATCTACTACACCTGTAATGTAGACGCTACCTGAATCAGTCCCAAACCAGGCAAAATCCGAGTAAATCACTAGAACAAGATTCTTCCCAAAGCATTTTCTCTGAGTTTCCCTGTCACTATAACATTAAATCTGACATTGTTACAAGTCCTTCCCTAGAGGGGTCTCTCCCTTCCCTAAGCCCTGGAAGGCCCCTTCCTCTTTGCTCTTGAAAGGAAAGTTCAAATGCCTCTTCCTCCAGGAAGCCTTCCTGGAGAAAAGAAGTGCCCCCCACCCCCGCCATTTTCCAGAATCCCATGGACCTTTGCTTACCCCTCTTTATGGCACTTATTTCACTGTGCCGTAAGTCATAGCAATTTACGTTCATATCTTACCGCTTCTACTTATCTCATTTCTTTTACTGATTTGGAAGCTCCCAGAAGACAAGATCTATGATATATTTTGCTTTGTATCCTTATAGTATTTAGCACATCACCTTATACCTAAAAGCTGCACGTAAGTGTGTGTTTCATAAATAAAATAAATTCATCCACAGCTAGATCTACTGCTCAGCAGTAACCTGCAGCCTAAATGTTCTTACAAATGAGGGTAAAAGAAAGTTAAAGCTCCATTTCTAAGTTAGTCAAATAAATACCTGGTGGCACAGTGGTTAAGAGCTATGGCTGCTAACCAAAAGATCAGCAGTTTGAGTCCACCAGCCACTCCTTGGAGACCCGATAGGGCAGTTCTACTCTGTCCTATAGGGTCGCTATGAGTTGGAATCGACTTGACTGTAAGGGGTTTGGGTTTTTTTTTTTTTTTTTTTTAGCTCTCCATCACAACTCAGTATTATGCATCTTAAGTTTGGTCAGAATTGATTGAGCAGCTGAGGGTTTAATGGTTTAAGTAAACATTTTTCTTTTCCTTTCTTTAGAACAGATGACACTTTCCTGGACAAAAAGGAAAAAGTATCTGGGTGAGAGAAATAGGGTGGGGCCGGTTAAGCCTGCATTCCGCTACTGGATTTAGATGAAAATACCAAGCTGTTTTCAAGAACTCTGGATTAAACTGCCTCCCTCACCCTGGATCCGGGGAAGCCTGCCTTGAGGAAATGAAAGCAGAAAGATTTGGGAGCTGAGAGTTAAGTTGAACTAAAGGTAACTATTTTAAATCAAAACATCTGCTGGAAGGGTGAATTTATTTTAACAAATTCTGAGTGGCAATTGCCGAGCAGTTCTCAACCCTTATGCCTCATCTTCTCTAGTAAAGTTTCCCTGATTACATTAAAAATAAATGGGTCGACTCTACCATTCTGTAGAAATAGTGACTTAAAATACACTTTGTCTCCTTTTTTGCATTAGAGCGCTTCACCGTTGCACCACCAGGGCTCCTAACACCTGGTGTGCCGTGGTCTTAATATATAACATCATGAGAAGATGAGGGGCGAGTGATAGGAGATTCAGAGGAAGAAGGAAAAAGAAAGTAGGAAAGGAGTAAGGACAGTTCCTGTCCCACTTGGCTCTGTGTCCAAGAGTTTTGGAAGATTTTGGAAACACTTTGGTGGTGGTGGTTGTAGCGGTGGTATGTAGTTCTCAGTTTGTGATTTACCGTGCTGTCTGACATGACTGTGTGGGTTTGATGAAGCACCTGCTACTTGCTCAGGAAGATGCAGAGAATTTACGGAGCAGTCAGTGCAAAGAGCTTAGTTGTGCTGGATGCTCCAGCAATGGTACCTCAGGGGCTCAGAGCTTGGATTCTGTCATTTGTACGTTTCCCCCAATTTGGACTTCGGGGATTGTACTTAAATATGGAGGGAGGAAGCTGGTGAGGAGTCGTGTTTGAAGAACTGGAGATGAATGAGGCCAGAGAAATGAAGAGAGAAAAGAGACTTGGTTTTTGTCTTTACAACTACACAGAAATACCTGTCCGTGCATGGTATTGATGGGACCAAGGGTGGAAGTGACTCGAGAGTGCAGAGCAAGGGAGGAGGCTTTGAGGGCTGAAGCCAGAAGACTGAAGTAAAGGGCAGATGTGGAATGGGCCTGGCCCCTGAGAATCCCTGCATGTAGGTGGCCAAGATGGACCTGGGGCCTGGGAGCCAGGTGGTCATTCTAATATTGTGAAGAAATTCTTTGATTTGAGCCTGCCCTACAGGGGGCTTTTCAAAGTTTCAAGAAACAGCAGGAAGGTTCAGTGATGCCAAGGAAATACACAGATTTCTGAGGTGCCAGAGGTTCAAATGGACTATGTTTCTAGAATTTAATTTAGAGAAGAGACATAGACTTCTAGAACACAGGGATAGAGAAAAGAGGTTATTGCAGAAAGAGCAGATTCTCAGGCTTCCTTGCGGAATGCAGTTCACAGTAAAGGGAAGTCCTCTGTAAGGGAACCAATAGGCCCAGGCCTCTGGAACTGTGAGGGAGAAACAAAGAAAATTATCCTCAGAAATCCCAAAACGCACATTTTGATGATGTGAGAGCTTTGGATGCTCTGCAGACATGATGGAGGCTATCTCTCAGAACCCTGGGGAAAGAGGAGTTCAAAGAAAAGGCCAACACGTCACTAAATTTTACATGTGAAAAATTTTGAAATGGCAAATATTTTGTTATATATCAATTTACCACAATTGAAAAAGAGAGAGAGAGAAATAAGCAGATAACAAGCGTTCAACCAATGGCAGCTATTATTAGTACAAAGATTTTGAGGCTGTAAGTATGAATTCCATCTTCCATCTCTCTCCCAGTATTTTTGGCGTACAAATCACAAGGCACCTCCCACACTTACTCTTCTTCCCACCTTATACTTGTTGTCCTCCATAGGTATCAATTTCTTAAGTTTATCTAGAGTATCTCCCTCTCCTTTATTTAATTTAAAGTTTTTCAATCAAGTCATCTAAATTCTGGTTAAATATCTGTCATGGATTGAATTGTGTTCCCAAAAAAATATGTGTCAACTTGGCTAGGCCATGGTTCCCAGTGTTGTGTGATTGCCCACCATTTTGTCATCTGATGTGATTTTCCTATGTGTTGTAAATCCTACCTCTACGATGTTAATGAGGCAGTATTGGAGGCGGTTATGTTAATGAGGCAGGACTCAATCTACAAGATTAGGTTGTGTCTTGGGCCAATCTCTTTTAAGATATAAAAGAGAAAAGTGAGCAGAGAGACTCGGGGACCTCATGCCACCAAGAAACAAAAGCCAGGCGAGTAATGCGTCCTTTGGACCCAGGGTCCCTCCACTGAGAAGCTCCTCGACCAGGGAAAGTAGATGACGGGGACCTTCCCTTAGAGTTGACAAGAGAGAGGGGCTTCCCCTGGAGCTGGCACCCTGAATTCGGACTTCTAGCCTCCTAGACTGTGAGAGCATAAATGTCTCTTTGTTAAAGCCATCCACTTGCGGTATTTCTGTTACAGCAGCACTAGATGACTAAGACAATACCCTTCCCTGGCCAAGAATCATTCATACTAGTACCTAAAACCATAGTTTCATCTTATAAATCTCTTTTCTCATGAAAAACCAAAAACCAAACCCCTTGCCATTGAGCCGATTTCCAGTCATAGCGACCCTATAGGACAGAGGAGAACTGCTCTATAGTGTTTCCAAGGAGCAGCTGGTGGATTCGAACTGCCAACCTTTTGTTTAGCAGCTGAGCTCTTAACCACTGCACCACCAGGGCTTCCATTTCTCATTATCATCTCTTTAATTGGATACTCAACTCCGAGATCTTCCACTCTCCTCCAAAGTCTTTACTGTTTGTAGTGAAAATTGTAAGTCTATCATCTATGCTATTGAGTCCTTTGATTTCTTTTCCAAGGCCTCATGGTTTCTTTCCAGGTAATGCCATTCATTCAGCATTTTAAACTCAAGATATGCTGGGAGGAGATTTCTAGGAGCAAGTTGATAGGAATCTTCAAGTGGTAGAGGAATCAGAAAGAGTAAGCCTGAGAGTCCAACAGAATAGCTCTCAAGAGTCAGGTAATCCATCTTGAGTATGCGACTTGGATAGAATGCTTATTTCATTTGGGTTAAGTAGAGACTCCCTGTGTGATGCAAAGTGCTTGACTATCATCTGAAAGGTTGGCAGTTCAAACCCACCCAGAGCACCTCAAAAGAAAGGCCTGGCAATCTATTTCCAAAAGGTCACACCCTTGAAAACCCTATGGAGCACCGTTCTACTCTGCAACACAGGGGGTTGCCATGAGTCAGAACTGAATCCATGGATACTGGTTTGGACTCTCTGGTTTAAGTAGGAAGTCTTGAGTGAGTCTGAAAACGCAGCTATCTGCACAACGCCAAAGAAATCTCTTAGTGAAAATAGCTGGTCAAATAATTTTCAAGTCCATTTATTTTTCATTTTTTGTTTGCATTTGCTCTCTAGCCCGATTCTCAGAGGAATACATTATGATTCTAGCATGCAAAAAAAGTTGTTTCTTCCCTTGGCTACCCCAAACCATCCCAATTATAAAAGTAAAACTGTATATTGTACAGTGATACCTTCATAACTCTAGTTTTGAGAGCCAAAGAAGAGGCATCATTAAAGTGGGGAATTTCATATGCGTCCACGCACGTACAAGGTTCAGGCTCTAGAAGATAAATGTGGCAAGAATGCGTAAATGCTGCCGAGTAATTATGCAACCTTCATTTCTGCCAATACATTTTGAGCCTGATTTGTGTCTGATAGGACTGTAAATCCAGTCTTTGCACCATTTATGAAAAATATACTTTACAATCTTGTGTATATTCTTTTCAGAGACAAAATAAACAATGGAATGTCCATGCTTCAGACTCTGAGGGGTGTGGAGTGGGAAGGGGAGTTTGAGTGAAGAAAAGACCCAGCTATAAAAAGGACTTCAGTCTTTGCTGTTGTTGGGTGTCACCGAGCCGATTTTTGACTCATAGCAACCCTATGTGACAGAGTAGAACTGCCCCATAGGGTTTTCTAGGCTATAATCTTTACAGGAGGAGCCCTGGTGGCACAACAGGTAAGTGCTTGGCTGCTCACTGAGAGGTTGGCAGTTCGAACCCACCCAGCCGCTCCATAGGAGAAAGATGTGGAAGTTTGATGCTGTAAAGATTACAGCCTAGGAAACCCAGTGGGGGCAGTTTTACTCTGTCACATAGGGTTGCGATGAGTCAGAATCAACTCCACAGTGCACAGCAACAATCTTTACAAGAGCAGATCACCAGGTCTTTTTCCACAGAGTTGGGTGGGTTCGAACTGCCAACCTTTGGTTTGCAGTCGAGCGCTTAACCATTGCACTACCAGGGCCCCTCTGACTTTAGTAGTAGGATCCAGTAATTGGGATGGTGTTATAAGCTCTCATGTAAATAAAAAAAAGAAAGAAGACATCTTCATTCTTCCAGAAAAAGATGGATGCAATATCTCTTTGACTAGAGTAATGGCATGAAATAGGTCTACAGGGAATAGATTCCCAAGAACCTCCACCCTGTGTACCCCTCGCCTTTGCCAGGTGTCACTAATCACCCGTTCTAAATGTGTAGGACCTAGGCAATGAATAAGAGCCTTGGGAGCGCAGTGGTTAAGAGCTACGGCTACTAACTAAAAGTTGGCAGTTCGAATCCACCAGCTCCTCTGTGGGGCGTTCTACTCTGCCCTATAGGGTGAGTTGGAATTGACTTGACGGCAACAGGTTTGGATTTTTTTCTTTTTTCTTTTTGGTTTGGGTGATGAATGTGTCTCAATCCTGGAGAATCATCTGGGGAGCTTTGAAAAATACCAACGTCTGGCTCCACCTGGGAGCTGCTAGTTGCTTTAAGGCACACCCGGTGAGAAGCACCGGTATAGGCCCACTGTCCTGGGAGCAGCTCTGCTTCGAGAGAACTCTTACCTCCCGAGAACTCCTGCCGCCCAAGAGCAATGGCAAAGTCCGTTGGCAAGAAGACAAAAGCAGGGCCACAGAAGGGCTTCTTCCCTTCTCTTCCTTGTTCTTTATTCTCCTATCTTGTAGCATTGGCCCTTGACTATGGATTGTATTGTATCTCTTGCCTATAGTTGTGTGCTTCTCATTCGCGGGTACCTACCTGCCTGGCCTGCTCTGACTCCACATGTTGGTATTTCCCTACCAAGTGCTTGTTCATCATATTGCGAACTCCAGCCTCTGATTGCCCAGCTCCCTGGGAAGCTCCTCCAGCTGTCCTGACTCGAGGTAGGGGTGTGACTCGGCCCTCCACTAGGGCAGACGGCTGGGGACAGATCTGTTCAGCATAGGACTTCTGTGGGACCCAGGGGTGTGATTCAGCCCCCTCGGTCGGGTTCTGACTTCCAGTCCCTCCACTGGGGCAGAGGGCTGGGGACCTCTCTGCGGGTAGCCCCTAAAACATCTGTTCAGCATGGAGTGCCTGTGGGGTGGCCTCGGGTCTGGATCCACCCATCTAGACAGCGGTCTTTTCTTCTTAGGAGATATCAGGACTGCAGACCTGGAGTCAGACCTGCCTGGGTTTAAATCTTGGGCCGGGAAGTCTCAACAGAGGGAGAAAGAGAAAAACTAGGTGTGCAGGTGGCAGGTTCCTGAACACAGGCCTGAGAGGTGGAAAGGAGGACAGTTATAAAGGGAAACGAGAGCAGGAATGAATGAGCAATGATATGGCCTTCTTCAGGTTCACCTCGGTGTGTACTCTGGGTGTCAATGATATGGCCTTCTTCAGGTTCACCTCAGTGTGTACTCTGGGTGTTAGTGTCGGGCACTATGTAGCTTGAGCAACGGCCATGGTCATTTTAGACAATTCCACGGCACGTGTTCTTTGTGACTTTTTAATAGCACCCTTAGCTAGCAGTTGAGGGCTTAACTGTTTGTACCACCCAGGGATTCCCATTACAGTATACTTGAATGGCGCCCCCTGGTGGTGTGCAGAATATAGCCCACAAAACCATATCTGGCAGTTTTGAATCTTTTGTCTACGATGAATCTGTAAATAATTTATCCTACCTAATCTATCACTTGTCTTTTAACTTTACTTGTGTTATTTTTCATAGTGGACAAGTCATTTTTTTTTGTAGCTAAATGTATCAGTTTTTTCCTTTGTGTTGTTTGCCTTCTAAGTCATGTTTAAAATGGTCTTTACTACTCAATGTAATAAAATATTTTCCTGTATTTCCTCTGATTGCTTTCATAGCTTCCACTGTTTTCTTTTTATGGTTATATCTTTAATACATCTGAAAATTATTGGTAAACAATGTGAGATGGGGATCTAAGCATTTTTTTTTCCCCAAATGGATACCCGATAGTCTCAGTAAAATTATTATATGGACATCTTTTCCCTTTATCTAAAATATTACCTTTATCATATGCAATTTTTCCTATATTCATGGGTCCATTTGGGGCTCTGTATTCTGTTCTTATGATTAAATAATATTTGGAGAAATTATTCATTTATCCACACTGATCAAAGGTTATCACTATCTGTAAATAAACGAGAGCTTGAGGTTGAAACAAAAAGTTACTGTGTATTAATTTTACCTCATAATATACAACTTGATATTATAGTAAATCATCTGTTATAAATGACATGGAGTTCTCACTTCTGCAAGGAGGCTCAGTAAATCCCAATAATCTTTTTGTCATCTTTACAAAGCCTCCACATTGAAAAGCCCTCTCTAGGTATTTTTGTAACATATACTTAGACCTCGTGGATCTTATGTGACTTAGATGCAAGATCCTGGCATTCAGGTAAGCAGCTATCTTCATTTTAAAAAGTTTATCCCTTTTTGAACATTATGTTTGACTTAAAAGCTCTTTATTTGGTAGGGTTTCCAAGGAGCGTCTGGTGGATTCGAACTGCCAACCTTTTGGTTAGCAGCCAAACTCTTAACCACTGTACCCCGAGAGCTCCAGGATTTAACTGGGGACATAGTGAATAAATGAAAGTTAATTAATATACCTTTTAACTTTAAATGAACTAATCATCTGGAGTAAGAGTCCAAAGGTATTTATAAACATGGAAATTTTTCCATGGGGCTGTGAGTATCTTAAACACAGGGCCCATCTGATAACACAGTCCGACAAATCGTAGGCGCTGGATAAACATTTGCCAGGTGAACAAAGCTAGTACTAGGCTTCACGTTAACAGCATCATCTACGTCTTCTCTTTTCGGGACTCTTCACTGACTTGCTTCATTCAGAGTCGCTATGTTGCTCTCATTGCTGTAAGTCTTCTGGCATTAGAACTTGGCATGAATCTAGCTGGCTTAGCCAGAAAATTTAGAGCCCATTTAATTCTTTTCTTTGAGCCTTATTTAAGCCTAAGACTTAGTTGTTTGATTATTGGTTAAAATAACAACAAAAACAAAGCATACATCTTTTCCCCCATATTTGCTCTTCATATGGATCAATGAATGAAAACTGCCTTACTTTCCTCTCCCTGCTCCCCAAGGAGCACTGTCTACATAGACTAGGAGGTGAATGGTGCCCTCTGGAGTTGTGCTGTGCACAACACTGCTCCCTCTACCCACTCTCGGCCTATAGTTCGTTAATCAGAAAGAGCCGCCCAGCTCTGCTGACCTGCTGTCTGCTGTTTGCAGGCGTACAGACACCCGGATGCTGCGTTCTGTGTCCTTTGAGTATCCCTCCATGGTACAAAGGTTACTCATGCAGTCAGACTCCTAGCAGTTACCACACCTGACTTCTTATCAGGGTTTTCTTAAGAATCGATTTGGTCCCGTTTGTGACTATTTTAAAAATACGGAGTACGTCTCCTTTTAAAATGGCTATATAGGATGGTGGAGACCCTGGGTGGCTCAAACTGTTACCACACTCGACTACTGACTGAAAGGTTGGCGATTCAAGTTCACCCCGAGGCTCCTTAGGGGAAAGGTCTGGAGATCAACCTCTGAAAAATCAGCTACTGAAAACCCTATGGAGACAATTCTCCAACCCATATAGGGTGCCGTCAATCGACTCAACAGCGGCTGGTGGCATATAGGATGGTCGTTTGTTCATTCACAGAAGACACGAACATCTGTTTGCATCTTGAGTCACCCTTGTGACACAGCTAGACAGAGGGATTCTGTTCCGTGTAGACAGCACAGTCTACAAGTACATTCCTTACGCTGACCTTTTTGCGTGATGCTGGCTTAGTCAGACTATAGTGTGTAAGTCTGCTCTATTCTCCTAAAGCATTTGTAAGATATTGCAAAGTCAAAACTCCTAGACGCCTAGATTCTTAGAAGTGAAAACACCTTAGAGACTTTCTAGTCCAACCATGTCATTTTAGAACTGGGAAGGCTGCCTTGGTGACTTGAGTATGTATATACATACATAATTTATATGTGTGTATGTGTGCGCACGTGTGTCTATATATGGTAAATTAACCATATGAATGTGAATAAATGAAAATGAATACTCATTTAACCTTTAAATAAACTGATCATTTGGAATGAGCCCAGTATATGTATAAACATGTGAGGTTAGCTCTCCTGTTTTTTAAATACACACAGCTTCTATTGTGTACGTGTGTACAGGAATGTGGGGGTGGAGAGGTTACTGACTACTACCCATTAGACTGACGGGAATGGTTAAAATGTGGAACAATTTCCAGCTACGTGAGGAATTCTGGCTAGCGGCTTTTTTCACTCCAAAGTCTGTTTCATTTTGTGAACGGGTTGCTTATCACATTTATTTATTACTCCTCACAGGGATGCCAGGAAGGACGTGGCCTTTATTGCTATTCTCATGCTGACGTGTGAGAAAACTGGGTTCACAAAGAGCTTCTCATTCTCTGCCTGGGAACGTTTGCTTAAAATACCTGGGCAGAGCCAGTCGGCCATCAGTCACTCAGCTCAGCACCCTCTTACTGCCTTCTTTCCAGCCCCAGGGACCTCCTAACTGGTAAAACTGATGCCCCATGGAAATTACCCAGGTAAAGGGCTGTTCTGAGATCCCACGGGGCACTGGGTTACGCACACCCCCATATGGCTATTTCTTTTCTTTTTTTCTCCCTTTTTAAAATTTTTTCTATTGTTGTAGTTTAAATGAAGTTTACATTTCAAATTGGTCTCCCATACAAAAATTTATACATACATTGTTATGTGACCCTAATTGCTCTCCCCATACTGCGACAGCACACTCCTCCTTTCCACCCCTGATTGCCCATGTCCATTCAACCAGCTCCTAACCCTCTCTGCCTTCCCATCTCACCTCCGGACAGAAGCTGCCCGTTTAGTCTTT
>NW_004444033.1:9321622-9322714 GCF_000243295.1 Trichechus manatus latirostris
CCATTTTACATTCCCACCAACAGTGTATAAGTGTTCCAGTCTCTCCACAACCTCTCCAGCATTTATTATTTTGTATTTTTTGGGTTAATGCTAGCCTTGTTGGTTTGAGATGGTATCTCATTGTAGTTTTGATCTGCATTTCTCTAATGGCTAATGATTGTGAGCATTTCTTCACGTGTCTGTTAGCCACCTGAATACCTTCTTTGGCGAAGTGCCTGTTCATATTGTTTGCCCATTTTTTAATTGGGTTATTTGTCTTTTTGTCGTTGAGGTTTTGCACTATCTTGTAGATTTTAGAGATTAGAGGCCAATCAGATTTGTTGTAGCCAAAAATCTTTTCCCAGTCTGTAGGTTGTCTTTTGACTCTTTTGGTGAAGTCTTTTGATGAGCATAAGTGTTTGAGTTTTAGGAGCTCGCAGTTATCTAGTCTCTGTTCTGGTGCTTGTGCATTGTTACTTATGGTTCATATTGTGTTTATGCCATGTGTTAGGGCTCCTAGCATTGTCCCTATTTTTTCTTCCATGATCTTTATAGTTTTCAATTTTATATTTAAGTCTTTGATCAATTTTGAGTTAGTTTTTGTGCATGGTGTGAGGTACGGGTCTTGTTTCAGTTTTTTGCAGATGGATATCCAGTTATGTCAGCACCATTTGTTAAAGAGATTGTCTTTTCCCCAATTAACGTACTTCGGGCCTTTGTCAAATATTAGCTGCTCATAGGTGGATGAATTTATGTCTGGATTCTCAGTTCTGTTCCACTGGTCTATGCATCTGTTGTTGTACCAGTACCAGGCTGTTTTGACTACCATGGCGGTACAATAGGTTCTAAAATCAGGTAGTGTGAGGCCTCCCACTTTTTTCTTCTTCTTGAGTAATGATTTACTTATTTGGGGCCTCTTCCCTTTCCATATGAAGTTGGTGATTTGTTTCTCCATGTCATTAAAAAATGCCATTGGAATTTGGATCAGGATTGCATTGTATCTGTAGATCGCTTTGGTTAGAATGGACATTTTCACAATGTTGAGTCTACCTATCCATGAGCAAGGTATGTTTTTCCACTTATGCAGGTCTCTTTTGGTTTCTTGCAGTAGTG
>NW_004444033.1:9324187-9343425 GCF_000243295.1 Trichechus manatus latirostris
ATTTCTTGTAATTCTGGTTTGGTTTTTGCAAATTCCCTAAACTTCTGTTTATCTGGAAATGCCCTAATTTTGCCATCATATCTGAGAGACAGTTTTACTGGCTATATAATTCTTGGCTGGCAATTTTTTTTCCTTTGAGGCTTTCTATATGTCATCCCATTGCCTTCTTGCCTGCATGGTTTCTGCTGAGTAGTCCAAGCTTATTCTCACTGACTGTCCTTTGTAGATGACTTTTCGTTTATCCCTAGCCGCTCTTAAAATTATTTCTTTATCTTTGGTTTTGGCAAGTTTGATTATAATATGTCTTGGTGACTTTCTTTTGGGATCTACCTTATCTGGGGTTCGATGAGCATCTTGGATAGATATCTTGTCATCTTTCACAATATCAGGGAAGTTTTCTGCCAACAAATCTTCAACAATTCTCTCTGTATGTTCTGTTATTCCCCCCTGTTCTGGTACTCCAATCACTTGTAGGTTATTCCTGTTGAGAGAGTCCCACATAATTCTTAGGGTTTCTTCATTTTTTTAATCCTTTTATCTCGTTTTTCCTCAAATAAGTTGGTGTCCAGTGCTTTGTCTTCAATCTCACTAATTCTGACTTCCATTGCCTCAATTCTGCTCCTATGACTTTCTATTGAATTGTCTAATTCTGAAATTTTATTATTAATCTTCTGGATTTCTGATTGCTGTCTCTCTATGGATTCTTGCAGCCTGTTAAATTTGTCATCATGCTCTTCTCTAATCTTTTTAATTTCGTCTATTGCATGTTCTGCATTTTGCTTAATATCCTTCCTAATTTCTTGAAGAGTTCTGTATATTAATCTTTCGTATTCTGCCTCCGGTAATTCCAAGAAATTTTCCTCTTCTGGAAAATTTCTAGATTCTTTATTTTGGAAGCTTGCTTAAGCCATCATGGACTGCCTCTTTATGTGATTTGATATTGACTGTTGTCTCCGAGCCATCAATAAGTTATTGTATTTGTTTATTTTATGTTTGCTTACTATGTCCTAGCTTCTTGTTTTGTTTTAATATGCCCAATTAGGCTGCTCGTATGAGCTGGTTTTATTGTTGACACCTTTGAAACTCTAATGTCCTGTCACCAGGTGGTTAGATCAGTTACTAGGTATGTGAGCTCAGGAGTCTGCTCACTCTTCCTGTATGGATTCAGATCAGGTGCCCACGTAGATAGCCACCAAGTGTCTGGTGTAGGCTCTCATCTACAGTCCTAGACAGGCATGGGTGATTGGTGTAGGCACAGGCATCTGGCTGTAGCAGGGGGGCACACTCTGAGCAAGGCAGGGGGCTAACAGCGCCCCCGAGTGTCCAGGAGGAAGGCATGTCCCTGTTCCCTAGAGCATGTAGATGGGTGGGTTTTGTAGCCGGACTATGAGCACCCTATGCTGTTGGCTGTAAGAACTGGGGCACATTTCTTATTCTTGGGCCCCTATCGCAGGTGGCTAGGTGGCGTGGGTGTAACCTCCAGTCCTCAGGCCCCTGATATGGGTAGGTGAAGACCCTGCTTAATGGGCAGAGCAGTGACAAATGTCATGAACCTGCCATTTCACAGCAGAAACAGTTCAAGTTAGACTACATGTATCTAGCCTGTTGTACTGCGGTAATGAGGGCATACGCTGTTGAAATGGGCCCACCCAAGTCTCTGCAGGGGAAAAGGCACTCAAAGTCAAAGGATCCCTTATGCCTCTGCCTAGGCAAAGGAGCTGTGCCTACCCTGGGTTCCTGGCTTACGGGAGCTGGCAGTTTATTTTTTCCCGTTTGTTAATTTTTTCACTGTCCAAGGCTGGGAGAATGGTTCAGGGCGTGTGAAGGATCCTACTTCTGGCACAGGGAATTCGGCAATTGCTGAAGCTGCTCTGAGACCCAGTGCAGAGCAGGGAGCGGGGAGGTAAATGGGAGAGAGGTTTTTCCCTAAGAGGTTTTTTTTTTTTATCTGCGCCGTAGGCCATAGGCAAGTAGTTATCTTTTGCCAATTGAGGGCTGCTTCTCACTGGTTCTGGGTGGCCGAGTAGACTCTCTGGTGCTGGGTCTCTCCCAGTGTGGAAAACGCACCCCCCAAACATCGCTGCTTGCCTGCCTAACAGCTCACCCATGAGCTGATCAGGCCTGAAGGGCTCAGGCTCTCGCCGGGTCAGATCTGGCAACTCCTTGCTTCTTCCGAACCATCTTTCCCTCCCGCTGCCACTCAGTCCGGTTCCTCAACTTTGCCTTAGATGTTCAGGGCTCCTAGATTGTCATAGATAATTGATTCACTTGTTTTTTCATGTCTTTGTTGCAAGAGGGTCCACTGGAAGCGTCTGACTGCTCTGCCATTTTGGCCCCGCCTCTCCCATGTGGCTATTTCTGAGTGTCAAAATTGTGCCTCAAAGAGTCTGTAGATCTTCCCCCTTGAGCACTTTGTATTTACCTGAGAAAGCACAGACTAGTGCCTCATAATCCCCATATATGTGTCAGCTCCAAGGGGCATCACCATCATTTTATTAAGAGCCACACAGAGCAAATTATAACTGTAGTCTGTGCCCTCCAGTATCATGGAGTCTTCAAACATATTGGAGAGAGACCGATTGTTCCACAAATATCTATTGAAGTGTATACTGGGCACTGCAAAGACAATGATAAAAAGATAGATCTGCTCCAGGCTCCCAGAAGCTCAAGGTGCATGGTGGGTACTGACAGGAGGCCATGGTAAGAGAGTAGAGTAAGTGCAGTTGCAGGGAAAGTTCACTGTGCTATGGGGTAAGAGGGCTTCTAAACTCAGACCTGTAGGGTCAGAAAGGCTTCTGGAGGAGCTAGCTGGATACATGTGGAGGAACAGTGTTCAAGGCAGAGGAACAATATGCGCAAAACCCTGAGGACAAGAGGGAACAAGGCACCATCAAGGACATGAGAATAGTTCAGTCTGATGGGAGCACAGGGAGAAGGGTGCGTACGGGCACGTGTGCTCATCTGGAACAATGCGTAGGAGCTAGATCCTTAAGGGCTGGCCTGGAAGTTTCGTTTTAGATGACCAGATGCCATCCACAAATCATTCATTCATTCAGCAAATTTGTTGAGCAGCTACCATGTGCCAAGAACTAGAACTAGGGATAAATCAACAAATAAAACAGACAGAGAACACACACTCAAGGAGCTTACATTCTAGTGAAAGATTGAGGGAGGTCAATGAGTCAGTAATCCAATTAAAGACTGTTGATACTCAGTATTTACGAATTCCATATTTGCAAATTTGCCGACTCAATAAAATTTACTTGTAATCTCAAAATCAATAATCACAGCTCTTTACCGGTAATTCGTGGACATGGGCAAGCAGCGAAAAATCTGAGTCACCCAACGTACACATTGCCCGCTGAGGTCAAGCAAGGCGACACTCTGCCTTGGTGTTTCAGCTTCCATACTGTAAACAAGTGTTCTTTTTGTGGTCTGTTTAGTGCCATGTGTTTTTGCATTTTTCCTGCTTTTTGTCGATGATTTTGCTGTTCAAAATGGCCCCAGGCATAGTGCAGAAGGGATGTTTAGTGTTTCCGTAGAAAGAAGGCTATGAAAATGCATGCTTCATCCATGTGTGAGTTACAGTGCTGTTGGCCATGAGTTCAATGTTAAGGAATCAACAATATATAATAAATGTGGTGTCTTTAAGCAGAATCACACATAAAACAAGGTTACGTATTGATTGGTTGACAAAAGTGTTGTGACCAGAGTCACCTAACCCTGTATTTTCCATAAGAGCAATGGTTCTGTATTTGCTAATTTATGGTTTACAATGACTCTGTAGAACGTAACTACTGCAAATAACAAGAATTGACTGTAAATAATATGGCAAACCAAAAACCAAATCCATTGCCATTGAGTTGAATTCTGACTCATAGCAACCTATAGGACAGAGTAGAACTGCCCCATAGGGTTTCCAAGGCTCTGATCTTTAAGGAAGCAGACTGCCACATCTTTCTCCCATGGAGCAACCGGTGGGTTCAAACTGCTGACCTTTCAGTTAGCAGCTGAGTGCTTAACCATTGCACCACCACGGCTCCATAAATAATATGTCAAGTGGTGATAAAGCTATGAAGGAAAATAACTCAGTGTGGGGGACAAGGAGTGACATGGACAGTTCGTGTTTTACGTGGCGTTAGTGAGGCCTTTTGATAGGGTGACATTCAGCAGAGACTTATGTTAATGATGAGGGGAGCCATGCAGACACTTAGGGGAAACAGCGTTCCTGACAGAAGGAACAGCAAGTACCAGGAGCTGCATGCTTACTGTGTTCCAGGAATCACCAGAGGCTGTTCTGGCTAGAGCAGAGGGAGAGAAGACAGGAGGAGATGAAGGCGGAGAGGTGGAAGGGGAAGATCATAGAGGGACTTGTAGGATTTTATTGTGATTGTGGTGGGAAGTCAAAGGAGGGTTTTCAACAGGGAGGTGGTATGACCCAATTTGCATAGTTCTAGCTGCAGGCTGCAGAAGAAGAAAGGAATGGGAGTGGGGATAGGAAGGTGAACCGGGCAGGGAGACCAGTTTACGGCAGAAAACCGGATAAGCAACAACAATGACTAAACAAAGTAATGGCGGTGGGGTGTGTGACGAGCTAGAGGCAGAAGAGGCAGAAGAAATTGAAGGATGCTAAGAGGCCCCAAGGAGCCCTGGTGGCACAGTGGGTAAGAGCTACAGCTGCTAAACAAAAGGCTGGCAGTTCAAATCCATGGGCCGCTCCTTGGAAACCCTATGGGCCAGTTCTACTCTGTCCCATAGGGTTGCTGTAAGTTGGAATCAGCTCAACATTTTTTTTTTTTTTTTTTTTGGTAAGAGGCCCTATGGAGCTCCTGGGTGGTGCAAATGATTATTATGCTTGGCTGCTCACCAATAGGTTGGAAGTTCAAGTCTACCCAGAAGCACCTCAAAAGGAAGTCCTGGTGATCTAAACAAACAACAACAATAAAAATCCATTGCTGTCAAGTCGATTTCAACTCATAGCGAGCCTATAGGACAGAGTAGATCTGCCCCATGGTGTTTCCAAGAGGGGACTGGTGGATTCAAACCGCTGCCTACGTTTTGGTTAGCAGCCATAACTCTTAACCACCGCACCACCAGGGCTCCCCTGGTGATCTACTTCCCCCAAATCAGCCATTGAGAATCCTGTGGAGCACAGTTCTACGCTGTGACAGACATGGGGTCGCCCTGAGTCAGAGTAGACTCAATGGCAACTGGTTTAAGAGGCCCTATCCTTTGGTTTCAAAACATCTTTACCACAACTTGCTACACAGATTGAAGTTTTCCCTATTACAGCATCTCTTCCGAGTTTAAAGAATTGAAGATCATTTTAAAGGCAAATTATTTCTCCTAGAGAAAAGCACTAACCATGACCAACCATTACCAACTTAGTACTGATTCGTTAGTCTAGTTTAGAGTAGGTCTCTCAGAGAATGGGTCCTAGGGCAGGCAAGTTTTGACAGAGTAGAGCAAAAGAGAGAACCTAGACAAACCATACCCAGAAAGGTGGGTGATGATGATCAGCCAGAACTAGGTCTTTAGAGCATAAGAATTGAGAAAAACTAATGTTAGCGCCTTCACATTTCTGCCTAAGTCTGGCTTTGGATGAAGTTTAATTTTTGCTTCTCCTCACCCCTCCCAACTAAGTTGTCCAAAAGATATCCTATCCTGACCTTAAAAAAAGCTTCAGTATTTTTCCTGTCTGCACTCAGAGGAATTCCACCAATTTCTTTGGAATGGCACGTATCAGAAAATAGTTCTGTGGCCGCTGAAACCACTACTCCATGGTTTCTGTAGAGGTCTATTCTCACAGAAAGAAAATTCACAGTAGATTAATTTAAAGTTGAAAAATAAAACAGTCAGGAGGCTGCTTGGGTTTTAATCTCAGCTCTGTGCTGATAAGGATGATATCTCATAGCTAAGTACCTCTTAACAGCTTACAAAGCATGTTCACATTTATTAAGCGATTTGATCTTCCCACCAACTCAGCAAGGCAGCTATTTTACAAATAAGAAAATGAAAACTCAGAGAGGTTAAATGACTTACTAAGGTTGCTTAACTTGTAATCTGTAGTCTGGAACTCTTTCTGTGTTCTGTCTTTGCCTAAACCTGTCTTTGCCTCCTCAAAGTGAACATTATAACATTTGTCAATTAGCTTTATCGGGATGTATAAAAGTAATGATAATATAGGTGTGTAGTTCTTTGGAGGAGTCCTTGGGTGATGCAAACAGTTAATACACTTGGCTGCTAGCTGAAAGGTTGGAGGCTTGAGTTCACCCAGAGGTGTCTCAGCAGAAAGGCCTGGAGTTCTACTTCTGAAAAATTAGTCATTGAAAACCTAATGGTACATAGTTCTACTCTGACACACGTGGGGTCACCATGAGTCAGAGTCAACTCAACAGCAGCTAGTAAATTTTTTGGAAGAAAAGTTCTAAACAAATTAGTTCTTAAAATATAAATATTTACAATTAATTTTATTTTTAGTGTATTATTATTTTTGAAACATTTGCCACCAGGTCTTTGGAGCCTGCAAATAATCTTAAAGGGATGATATTGAGCAGGGATCAGGGAGCACCCACACTGGGTCCTCACCATCAGCTACTCATGTCCCAGGTCTCCCTGGGGAAGTAATCTGCACAGACGCCAATGCTAGAAAGGAACACCTCCTTTTAGCTGAAGCCATGGCCCCAAATCTGGCTGAACTGAACTTGGCTGAACTACAATTGAATCTTGGATCTTATCCCTCCATTAAAGTGGGTTGGGGTGGGGGGAGTTCAGTTCAAAGCCCAGCAGCCAGCAAAATGAAGAAATGTGTTAGAAGGGAGTTGAAGAGAGGGATGGCCCAGCAATCTCCTAGGTGAGGGTAGCCTCAACTCTCCTTAGCATTCCAGCCTAGTAGAGGATCTGACCCAAATTGATGTACTCTAAGGTTTCAGCCCCTTGGTGTAGCCCAGTTGGTCTCCTTGAAGTTGACCAAAACCTGCTATTCTTGGGGTTAGGAGGAAGGAATGTCAGAGTGCTGGGTTGGGGAAGGAGCTGAGAGCTCTACTAGCCAACAAGTTCCCTAAGTAAGGAGAACCCCAAAATAGGGAATGAGATCAGGAAAGTGAAATTCTCTCAAATTCATCTATTCCACAACATTTTGCCCTAGGTGTTATTCCGGGTGCTGGGATAAGTAGGGCATAGTCCCTGCTCTTAGGGTGTTCACAGCCTAGAAGCGGAGACATATTGTATTAGTTTCCTATCACTGCTGTAACAAATTGCAACAAACTTAGTAGCTTAAAACAATATATTTATTCTTTTATAGTTCTGGAGCTCAGAAATCTAAAATCAAGGTGTTGGCAGGGCTGAGTTCCTTGTGGAGGCTTTAGGGAGAATCTGTTTGTCTTTTCCAACTTCTAGAGGCCACCTGCATTCCTTGGCTGATGGACCCGTCCTCACATCATTCCATCCTCTCGCTTCTATCATCACTTCTCCTATTACTCACTCTCATCTCCTGCTTCCGTTTTATTCGGGCCCTTGTGATTACATTGGGCCCACCTGGATAATCCAGGCCATAATCTCCTCATCTTAAGATCCTTAATACAATCACATATGCAAAGTTCCTGTGCTGTATAAGGTCACATTCATAGGTTCCCGGGATTAGGATGTGGACATCTTTAGGGGCCATTATTCGGCTTACCATAGACATATATACTGTCATACACTATAAATGATCCATTTTAAACGAAAACACCCCAGAAATGACCCACTCAATAGAGTGATTTAGTGATGGTCTTTCTAAGGAGATAGATTTATATAGGTCACCAGGATATATTCACTTCAAAATAATACATAACTTTGGAATCTATAAATTGTTTATCCTGAAAGAAGGCAATGCAAATGGCAGGCAAAGAGGAGGCTGGTGTTTTAGGGCTTTAGAAAGAATGTGCTTGTATTCCTCTAGTACTGTTTTAGGGAGAAGGGGTTCTCCCAGCAGCAGCTCTTCAGACAAAAATATCCCTAAAGAAGGACAATTTATTGACCACCACAGATTACTGGAATCATTCCTCCAAACCAGTTAGCCCCTTGGGCCCTGTATCAGAACTTTCCCTAATACCTCTTTCTCTGTCTTCAGGGGAGCTCCCCATTGGACTGGAGCCTTGGTTCAAATGGCATCTCAATTCTGTGTCTCAGGATATATCCACCACCTCAAGTTAATAAATCAGCACTCTGTAATTTCTAACTCAACCTCTAGCCAAATCCATTTGTTTATTGTGATTACTATTAAGTTGTTTTTTTTTTTTTTAAACTTTCTTGCCTTCCAGAAGAATCATATGAACAAAGTGTCCACCTAAACCAATCCATGGATAGTTCTGTTTGAGGTATGCTTGGTATTCATGAGCATGTGGGAGACTTGTATTCCCTGGTTCCCCTCCCCTAGCCACCTGCACCTCTTAATTAGGGTAGCAACACTGAGACCCCACGGGTCCCGGCCTAGATCCAAATCCACATTCATCATTCCTCGGACACTGAGTGGAATTCTCAGTTTTGGCATCAATTTTTTCCCCGCTACTGGATTTGTATGCAGTTGAACATAAGTAGTTTTTACCAAGATATCTTAATATTTTTGTTTGCATTTTTTAATCCTGACACAAAAAGTCAGTGTAGACAAATTAAGAACCTCATCCAGTTTTATGTATATGTGTTTGCATGCATGTATGTTTATAGATAGATGTTGTTGCTGTTAGTTGCTGTTGAGTTCGCACAGATTAATGGAGACCTCATGTCTAACAGAACAAAATGTTGCCCAGTCCTGCACCATCTTCACAATTATTGGTATGCTCGAGTCCGTTGTTGCAGCCATTGTGTATTTGGAGTGCCTTCCAACCTAGGGGGCTCATCCTCCAGCATTGTATCAGACAATATTCTGTTGTGATCCGTAGGGTTTTCATTGGCTAATTTTTAGAAGTAGATCATCAGGACTTTCTTCCTAGTCTGTCTTAGTCTGGAAGCTCCACTAAAACCTGTCCACCATGGGTGGCCCTGCTAGTATTTTGAATACTGGTGGCATAGCTTCCAGCATCATAGCAACATGCAAACCACCACAGCACAACAAACTGACAGTTGGGTAATAGAGAGACAGAGAGAAAGAGAGGGAGAGAGAGAGAGAGAAACAGTGAGAGAGAAATATAAATGGGTATAATCCATGGCTCGTGATTTTACAATATGGCCTTATGAGCTCTAAAGTGCAAGGTCTATGTCTGTCCTGCTACCAGTGTATCACTAGGACCTTATAGAAGTCACAACAGAGCACATAACAGGCACTCAAGAAATATTTGTCAAATTAATTAATTGATCTAGTTAGGGAAATAGGATGTATACACTAGAATAAAATCAAACAACTCAAGTCCGTAAGTGATAAATACAAAATAAATGGTTCTGACAGCAGGTTCAGTAGGTAGTGGGAGAAGGGTTATTAACTGAGGGCTGACTTTTAGGGAATGTCTTCCCAGTGAGTCTACAGCTGGTGCTGCTGGAAAGGCCTCAGGTAAGGTGAAGGGAAGAGACAGCTTTGACAGAAGTCACTTAGGCAGGAGAGGACCCATGATTAGGGTCGCTGAGCAGACCAGAGTGGAAGGTGTTGAGGGCTTGCGTTGGAGACCATAGGACAGGCCAAGAGAGGGGCAAATTTTGACTTTATTCTTTCTATTGGCAGTAAGATGATATTAAGTTTCTGACTGTCTTCATTATCTAGTGCTGCTATCACAGAAATACCACAAGTGGATGGCTTCAACAAACAGAAGTTTATTCTCTCACAGTCTAGTAGGCTAGAAGTCCACATTAAGGGTGTCAGCTCCAGGGGAAAGCTTTCTCTTTCCGTCGGCTCTGGGGGAAGGTCCTTGTTACTGATCTTCCCCTGCTCTAGGAGTTTCTCGGCACAGGGACCCTGAATCCAAAGGACACACTGTTCTCCTGGGTCCTGTTTCTTGGTGGTATGAGGCTCCCCTGTCTCTCTGCTTGCTTCTCTCTTTTATATCTCAAAACAGGTTGACTCAAGACACAACCTAACCCTGTAAATTGTGTCCTGCATCATTAACATAACTGCCTCTAACCCTGCCTCATTAACATCATAGACGTAGGATTTACAACACACAATAAAATCATATCAGATGACAAAATGGTGGACAGTCACACAATACTGGGAATCGTGGTCTAGCCAAGTTAATACACATTTTGAGGGGACATAATTCAATCTGTAACATGGAGCAAGGGAGTTCACAATGAGAGCAAGGGGCTCAGGGCTCAATATGTATTCAGTATTTATTACCTGAGCAGAGATGATGGTGAAAACACAAGAACAAAGGAGATTTTAACAGCCTACTGTCTACAGTAGAAATGTTCTCTCCCTCACCTGGTCCCCATTAGAACTTTCACTACATGGAATTTTTATGACACGCTTACCCCACCTTACCACACCTGTGTGATTACATGGATGTCTGCCAGCAAAGGGAAAACTCCATCTACTATTGTTCTCTTCTACAATGTCATTGTATTCCCAGGACTGACCTAAGTATCCATACAGAGAAGGTACTTCATAAATGTTGGTAGCATGAGTGAATAAAAAACATTTCATTCACAAAGCATCTTCATATACATTTTATCTCATTTAATTCTTACATCTGCCCTGTGAAGTAGATATTACTGTTCTCTAAAAGAGGATTCAGGCCTGGGTCCTTGGAAATGTCCACTTTTAGGCAAAAGAAAGAACAAGTGAAATCATGTGAAAGAAGCCAGAGACGTAGGACAATAGGCTGGACACCAGCGTCAGGAGTCACCAAAGACAAAGAGAGAACCAAGAGGGTACCAGGGAACATGAGGGAGGATTGCAAAAGGCTTCAGCTACACAGTGACCTCAGAGAGAACCTTCCAGAAGAGGGAGGGAGGCTGAACACAAAATGGCCAGGGAACAAAAAGAAGTGAGGTCACAAAAGAAGAAATGGGAGTTTCATCACAAAATCATCATCTGGAGAAATTTGACACTACAAGAAAACAGGAGTCAGTCAAAGGTACTTTTTCCCCAGCCCTGGACATGTTTCTACACAGAGGGAAGTGATCAGTGAAGAAAGAGGAGATCATGAGGTGAGATGTGGCTGAGGGCACCGTGAAGTGTTAGTTAGTCTCAGAAAGAGGAGAGGTAGTGAAGCTGCAAAGACATTCCAGGTCTCTCTCGCATCTCTCTCTCTGTGATAAAAACAAACCAACCTCCAGCAGAGCTTGATTAGTGGTTAGACACTTTTATGTTACACAGTTTGGTCAAAACCAACTATCCTTTCCCAGATGGTACCAGACTCAGCTATCTCTGAAAATACGCTTTCTCTTTTCTCGGATCTTAAAAATAGTCTGTCCCCCAAGAGAAATCACTGCCTTCTTGCTTCTCAGATGACAGTCAGCTAGGCCAAAGCTACAAAACCTCACCCAAAATAGATCAAATAGTTGAAATTTTTCCTTATTTGCACCCTTCAGAGGTATGCCTGCAATGCAAAGCCAATTATAAGATTGGCCTTTCTCTGAAATGAGTGAGGGATATGCATTCTGGCTGGGAGGAGAGGCCAGACCTCTCCACATGGTCCTGATTGGGTTTCAGACAGCCTTGGTGAAGCACAGGACAGGAAGAGGAGACAACACAGCTGGGAAAGCACATGCCAAGCAAGGAGGTCTCTCCACAGACTCTCCATCTGGCAGTCCATCTTGTGCACAGGGCTGAGCTTCCCTATTAGAATGGCAGCTCTTTAAAGGCAGACTGGGTGTTTTCACAAAACTGTAAGAGGTGCAGAGCTGAACACTAAGCCTTGTAGACAACAGATATTCAGATGTTGGTTGAATAAATGAATGAATGAATGAAACTATCTGAGAAAAATCCAGCCACAGCTCTGAGTGACCCAGATACCCTTTGGAGACCCAGAGGAATTTCTCCTGGAAAGAACCTTTTTGCTTTTTCTGAGGGTAGAGCAAATTCAATAGCAATGGCTATGGATGGGCTGGGAAGGGTGGAAACCATAGACATCCAATTGTCCGCTCTGGCTCAAGAACTAAGGAGACAGGCTCTGGATAATCTGGCCATTTGCTATCAGATGGACTGTTGACTCTTCCTTGTATGTGCACTTCTCGTTTTCAGGAATGTTTTTCCTTCATCTGTTCCCACTGCTTGATCCTTCACTTCATTCACGTCTCTGTTAAAGAATCTTTTCAGAGACACTTGCTGGTTTTCTCTATTTCTTTACCCTTTCTTACTTTTTCTTTATAGTACTTACTAGTGCTTGACATTATAACCTTATACATTTGTTACTGTGTTTATCTGTCTCCCTCCTTCAAAGTGTACTTTGTTCACAGTGCCTAGAACAGACCCTCACATGTGGTAGGCATTCAGTAAATATTTGTTCAGTGAAAGAATGACTAAATAAATAAACAAACTATCTTGTTCTTTTGGTTATTTATTTCCATGTTGTTGTTAGCCATCAAATCAGTTCTGACTCATGACAACCCTATGTACAACGGAATGAAATAGTGCCTGGTCCTGTGCCAGCCTCACAATCTTTGCTACGCTTGAACCCATTGCTGCAGCCACTGTCAACCCATCTCATTGAGGGTCTTCCTCTTTTTCACTGACCCTCCATTTTACCATACTCCTAAATGATATTCTAAGGAGCCCTGGTGGTGCAATCGTTAAGCTCTTGGCTGCTAACGGCAAGGTCAGAGCTTCCAACCCACCAGTGGCTCCGTGGGTGAAAAGACTGGCGATCTCCTCCTGTAAAGATTACAGCCTAGAAAACCCTATGGGGCAGTTCTACTCTGTCACATGGGGTTGCTATGAGTCAGAATTGACCTGACGGCACACAACAACAAATAATGTATTAATTCTGCCATTTCTTGAATTTTCAATATTAGGCACTGTCTATTGGTTTCCCACTATACAAAATGAACGTTTAGTTCTTATCCAGCATCATCCTACTAACATGTTCTTGCCTGTTATCCTCCAAATCTAATTACATCACCATTGTTTTGGTGAAATCAATATGCAGTATGTACAGTATTATGACTGTGTAAATATTTCTCACAGCTAAACTATACAGTGTACCATGGTGCTTTTACTTTCTCATGCGAACTTTTTGTTTTTCCTAGAATTATAATGACCTCAATCTTACATTTACTTATTTTCCATGTCCCTACCACTACCACCCTGGTGGTGCAGTGGTTAAGAGCTCGGTTGCTAACCAAAAGGTCAGCAGTTTAAACCTACCAGCCCCACCTTGGAAACCCTATGGGGCAGTTCTATTCTGTCCAATTGGGTCGCTATGATTCCGAATCGACTCAGTGGCAACAGGCTTAGCTTACCACTAATGCTTCCCCAAACTCTGAAGCAAAATTGTAAAACCCATCTCAATAAATCAAACATACACTTGACTTTTCCTTACAATTTCCCCCCTGGAGTCCTCTGTTCCCGTCTCTACCAGTTGCTTTCTCAACTAGCTCTTCATCTGTTACTGACATGGTCTTTCACCATCATTATCGGACTACTCTTCACTTCTGTCCTGGGTTTGCATCCTCTCTTCCCTGGTCCTTGTCTTTTTCCTGGTTTCTAGTCTCTACCCAACATTTCTTTTTCCCCCTTCCATTTGATTGGAGCACATAGCTTCAATAACTCAATGACTTCAGAGTGAACTGTGTTTTCATTCATTGTACTGGACACTCAGTGGCCCCTTTTAATCTGAAAACTTGTGTCCTTCACTTTTGGGAAAGTTTATTATTTCTTAAATAATTTCCTTCCCACTATTTTCTCCGTCTTCTTTTTCTAGACAGCCAATGGCCAGATCTTCCAGAGCCTGTCTCCTTATTTCTTGAGCTGGAGAGGATAATTGGATGTCTCTATATTGGGTTTGTGATTGATTCTCCATCTTTTCTCTCCTCTTTTCCATCTGCTTTTCTGGGAGATTTTTCTAAGCTTTATCTTCCATTTCTTAAACTGAATTTTTGGAAATCTCTGCTGTAATATTTGTCATCTACAAGAGTTCTTTTCTGTTCTCTGAAAGTACCTTTTTAAAGCGTCTTCCTCTTGCCCCATGGATACGATGTTTAAACCCTCTGAGAAGAGTGGTTATCAGTTCCTTGACATTTTCTCCGTTTCCTACCTAGCCTCTCTTTCTCTTGAGTTTCTTTTTTCTGTTGTTTCTTCTAATCCCTGTCTTTCAGAGTTTTTCCTGAAATGGATGTTCATATTTAAGAGGGAGGCCTGAAACAACCAGTGGGAAGCTCTCATGTATGGGCTCACTGAGAGGCTTTAGACAGCTCGGTCCCTCAAATGGCTACCCTCTGGTCTTTTTCTGTGAGCATGCCAGTTGGGATGTATAGACCTGACGGTGCCTGTCCTGAATGCCCCAGGGGTAAGGGCATTGGGGAGGAGTCAGTGTTTGATGGGTAGACTCCCACTGAGAGCTGTGTTCTCAGTACAGTGCCTCTTCCCTGTCCACTACTGTGCCTGGCCTCTGAGTCTGGCACCTCCCATTTCATTTTCTTCAGAGAATAAACTTCTGGTTGTCTTTCTGGTTGAGAGAGGAATGTCAACTGGCTGTGTGGGGTGGAGGGGAGTATCTGGGGGCTTCTAACTACTCCTTTGGTCAGTCCAAATGGTTAATGTGCTCAGCTGCTAACCTAAAAATTAGAGGTTTGAGTCCACCTCCAAGAAGAAAGGCCTGGAGGTCTATTTCTGAAAAATCAGCTATTGAAAACTCTATGCAACACAGTTCTACTCTGACACACATGGGATCACCATGAGTCAGAATCAACTCTAGACTCACCGGCAACTGGTTTAACTACTCCCTACTCAGATCCTCAACCAAACTGGTTTTCTGCCCCACCCCTCACCTTCAGAAATGCTGGGGCTTCCAAATCCTGAGTTTTCTCTGGTTCTGAGGCTTGAATTCTGAATACTAAGTTGTTTTCTTGTCCATCTCCCACTCCTATATGGCCAGATTTCAGTTACCTCAGCTTGGTTAAATCAATTATCAAACATCCATCGATTTTCCAAATTCCAAAATTTGGCTCCTGTCATCTCCTTCCCAGTACTCTTTGCTTTGTAAGATTTATGATTTTTTACTTCTTTACTATCATCTTGGTGAGGCTTGGGGAAGGAGAAGAAATAAATGAGTGTGGTGTGCGTTTGATCTGCCATGTTTAACCATACATTCAAATGTATCAATCTTTTCAATTATAAAGTTGTTTTTATGTTTTGTCTAAGAATCCTTCCCTACGCTACCATAAAAATACTCATCTCCAGTTTTTCCTAATCATCTTCACGTTTAGTTTTTCATATAACCTGGTTTATTTGAACATAGAGTGGGAATTATGAATCTAATTTTATTTCCATATCGTTATCATTAATTGATGAGTCCATCCTTATGCATCTGATTTGTAATGTCTCCTCTATTATTTTTCAAAGTTTCTATATATGTTTGGGTCTGTTACTAGGCTTCCCACTTTATTCTATTGATCAATCTGTGCCAATAACACATATCTTAATTAAAGTTGCTCTATAAAAAGTCTCCTTACCTGGCTATTTTTAGATATTTACTTTTTCATGTGAATTTTAGGATTGTTTTGTGAAATTCTACAAAAATATCATTTTGGGATTTTAATTGGAATAATAAATGTAGACTAATTTGGGGATAATATATATATTTACAATTTTGAGGTTTTCCATTCATGAAGGTGGTCTACTTCATTATTTATTCAGGTCTTTTATGTCCCTATATTAAGTTCTGTAATTTTCCTGCACATTTTTATTAGATGTCTTCCCATGTCATGCCCATTTTTTGTTATTGTTATCGATAGTATATTTTTCCATTATGTATTTTTTCCTTTTTAAATTTTATTTATTTTGTTATTATTGAGAATATACTGAACATTTTGATCAAAGATTCTATAGAAGAATCCTGATCAAAAGGGGGAGCATGCAAAACAGAATTTCAACTACTCAACTACTCATGCACTCCAGACTTTCTGGAGCCATGGAGGCTGGGTAAACTCCTGAAACTATTGCCTTGAGATAATGTTTTTCCATTATATTTAAAATTATATATGGCTGATCACAGAAGCTCTAGATTTTTGCATACTGAGCTTGATTCCAACAATCTCACTAAACTTTTTAAACTTTTATTGATTCTAGTGTATTTGTAGATTCTCTTGAATTTTCTACCAAGATAATCAATCATAGTAAATAAAGATATTTGTGTTTCTTTCTAATCCCAATAGCTGTTTTTTAATTTTTTTCCTTTTCTTTTTTCTTTGTCTTGGCTAGGACCTCCAACACATTTTTTAATTGTAAGAGATAGTAGTCATCCTTGTCTTTCCATTGACCATAATGAGAGTACTCTTAACATTTCATCAGTAAGCATGGTGTTTACGGTAGGTTTCTGGTAAATGTTCTCCTTACAAAGATTCTATTCTTAATTTAGCGAGAGCTTTAGCTTTTTTTTTTTTTTTTTTCCCTTCCATAAATGATTACTGATTTTACCAAGTGTTATTTTTTTATCTGTTGGGATGAGTTTTGTTTTTTTTTAATTGTTAAGATTGTGGATTATAGCAACAGAATTTTACATTTTAAACCATCCTTGCCTGCACTGGTCTTATCTTTTTGTACATTGTTGGATTCAATTCACTAATTTTTTTTTCATCTAGGTTTATAAAAGTACTTAGTCAAAATTCTTTTCCCTGTCCTTGTTGTCCAATTTTGATGTCAAGATTCTACCAGTCAGCTTTTTTGTTTTATAAACTTGAACTTCTGAAAAGATTTCACTTGGCTAAAAGAAGTGAGGGAATGTTCTGCTACCTTTTAAAAGGTTGAAATCCTCTGTTCTATTCAATAAAGTAGATATTTTAAACTGGAAAAAAGTACATTTTTCATGGAACTAAATGAAATTATTTTAATTTTAAATTTAAACAGCATAGCCTGCTTTTATTTTTCCCAAATCGACACACAAGCAAAATATAATTGTTCATGGTGGGTCTACGAGGTAGTAAACATTCAGGTGGACCTAAAAAATATACAAAGAATCATCTACGTGTTGTCGAGCGTCTGTTTGGATTTGTTTTGAGTTGATGAGGCAGATATATTCATTGACAGACAAGCTGTCCTGTATGTGGGAGGGTGCAAGTGTGAAATACATTCCACAGAAATTCCCTATATAAATCTTGTGTATTTTTAGTGCTGTTTAATATCTGCTCTCTGGAAGAAGTAATTGCTATGAAATTAACATTTCCCATGGCAGAGACTGGGCAACATATATATTTTCTTTTTATTCCCTTTCCATTCTTTTTTTTTTTTTTTAATCCCTGCTTGTTTATAGAAAGAGAAAAGAAAAAGAAAGAAGGTTTTTTTCTAAATCTTGGTGTGTATTACATGAAATTTGCTAAATTATTCTCCCAACTATACAGATTATCCCCAATCAGTTTATTTTCAAACATTTAAAATAGGCTGAATGACTGAACTTGCACTACGCCCTGTATCTAAGATATCCAGAAGGTATCTAGGGAAGCCACGTGTCCATATTCTAAAGACTTTGCCCAATATATTTAGCTGTTTATCTTCTAAAAACCATGCAAAAATGCATGCGCTTTCCTTGCTTCCTGTTGATTATATTTTCCCCGCTTGTAGCACAAATTTTCTTTCCTCTGAAAAGCTGGTACTTATTTTACTCATAGATTCCAAAATTATACCCTGATGCTGTTTGACCAAAGGGTATTACTCATACAAGTGGGGAGTCTTGCTTAGGCTATAACCAGCAGTGGCTGTGGAAGCTCGTGCATTAAAACGGGCCTCTCTGGGTATGGACGATACGGGCTGGTGATCCTGTGCCCTGAAATCTCCTGACGCAGGTCACATTTTCACACAGACATCACCAATTGAATTATTTCCAGAACTCACTGATGTCTACCCCACACCGTCTTCAGCTCAGCACTTTACCTTAGCAGACCATGAAGTTCTATCTTTACAACCTGACCGCTTATGAGGTGTCCCCAGCAGTAGAACTGGCAGTGTTCGAAAAGTTTATTTCCAAATTATTTATTTAGGATCAGAAAACATTTTTCCCTAGGAATGCTTTTATAAAGGGTGGTTTTCCACAAATGCCAGTTTGCACCACCATGTACTTGAAATGCAGGATTGACTATTCTATTCCCGTCAACCATTATTTATTCTATGTCTCTGGGAAAGTAGATTCTGAGTTCTAACTTGGTATGCCCAAAGTTCACCTCTCCCTCTGCCCAGCAGCCTCGGCTGCAGCTTTTCTGGGATGTGGAGCAATAGCAGTGGAGAAGAGGGGGAAAGAGTAGCCTTTCCAGGAAGGAGATGAGTGTAGAGCATTGATAGAGATGCCTCTAGATAACTTGTTCATGCTCAAGGGCTGAGGAAGGATACCAGTCATGTGGGTCAATAACTTCCCAGGTGTTCTGAATGAGGGATGGAGGGCAGGGACTTTTCCCTAGGAAGCAGATCTTCATAAATAGGGGAAGGCTTATCAGTAAAGACCCCTAGTGGCTAAGTGGTTAAAGCAATTGACTACTAACTGAAAGTTTGGTGGTTCAAAACCACCAGCAGCTCTGAGGGAGAACGATGTGGCAGTCTGCTTCTGCAGAGATTTGCAGCCTTGGAAGCCCTATGGGGTTGCTATGAGTCAGGGTCAACTCCACAGCAGTGGGTTTTGTCCAGTAAAACCTCCAGTTTTTGAAGACCAATCTTTCTGGACTTGCAATTATTAGTGCCCGTTGTCGTCGAGTCAATTTTGACTCATGGCAACCCCGTGTGTGTCAGAGTAAAATTGTGCTGCTTTTTTTGGAAGTAGATCACCAGGCCTTTCATCCAAAGATCCTCTGGGTGGACATCCAATGTTTCTGTTAGCAACCCAGTGTGTTAACTATTTGCACCATCCAGGGACTTGTCATTACCAAGGGAATATTTTAAAACCTCTCAGTCGTGATGAAACAGTCTCCAAACACATAGTGATAATGAAACATTGATCTAGCAGCTAGCCCCAGGCCTGACAAAGAGTAGGTGATCAAAGAAAAATTTTTTTTTTTTACATAATTCTATTTCTTTGGTTGTTGTTGTTGAGAATATACACAGCAAAACATACACCAATTCTACATGTACAATTCAGTGACACTGATTACGTTCTTCGAGTTGTGCAACCATTCTCACCCTCCTTTTC
>NW_004444033.1:9343525-9409211 GCF_000243295.1 Trichechus manatus latirostris
GTTCATCCAACCTTTATGGCTCCAGGAAGTCTGGAGCCCATGAGAATTTGAAATTCTGTTGTGCATTTTCTCCCTTTGATCAGGATTCTCCTATGGAATCTTTCATCAAAATGTTCAGTAATGGCAGCAAGGCACCATCTAGTTCTTCCGGTCTCACGGCGAAGGAGGCAGTTGTCGATAGAGGCAATTACCCACGCATTCCATATCCCCCTCCTATTCCTCTCCTACTTTCTCTGTTGTTCCAGGTGAACAGAGACCAATTGTGGTGCCTTGGATGGCCACTTGCAAGCTTTTAAGACCCCAGGCACTATGTAGTGAGCTTGGAGGTAGAACAGAGGCACTAAACATGTCATTAGGCCAATTAACTGGGATGTTCCATGAAACTATGACCCTACACCTCCAAACCAAGAATCAAATCCCATGAGATTTTTTTGGTTGTAACTAAGCAGCCTCAGCAGCTACTTTTTGTTGTTGTTGTCAATATATCTGTCACTCAGAAAATGTTTTTTGATGAATGAAATACAGATAGACTAACTGAGTGAGTTCTACGTTGAAAAATGCAAGACCACAGATGGGATGCATATGCGGCGAGTTAACTTCAGTCTAATTCAGCATCTCCTAATTCTGACCATCTCATAGCGCATATCTGACTAATGGAGAGTTGGTAGGAGAACGTTCTAGAAATCACTAGAATGTCAGGGTCACCTCTGCAGGCACACCTCTGTCCACACCAGCTCCAAAGTGGCGCTGTGTCTGTTCACAGCCTCTTTGATGTGTATCAGTTTCTAGCAATCTCTCTCCATTGACACATCTGAGAAAATAAGCGGGTGGGGGAAAGGGGGTGTTATGGAAAACCAGTGAGGATATCTAAGTCCACAGAACTTGTCTCGCTGAGTCTCACTATGCTTATTCTGGCCAAACTATTACATTGTTGTTGTTAAGTGCCATCAGGCCGATTTCAACTCATGGAGACTTGAGTGTGCAGAGTAGAACCGCCCCATGAGGTTTTCAAGGCTGTGACCTTTCAGAAGCAGATCACCAAGCCTGACTTCTGAGGCACCCTCTGGGTGGGTTTGAACCACCAGTCTCTTGGTTAGTAGTCCAGCACTTAACCATTTGTGCCACACAGGGAGCCTCCTATGACACTAAATCAAATCCATTGCCATTGAGTTGATTCCAACTCATAGTGACCCCATAGGACACAGTAGAACTTCCCCCATAGGGTTTCCAAGCCAGTAATCTTGACAGAAGCAGATTGCCACATCTTTAACCAGTGGAGCAGCTGATAGGTTCGAACCACCAACCCTTTTTTTAGCAGCTGAACACTTAACCACTGTGCCACCAGAGCTTCTTCCTGTTACATTACCTACTCCAAAAAATCCTAAGCTTTTTTTTTTTTCAGTTATTTTTCAAGCACATGTAGGCATACTTTAAGGAGCCCTGGTGGTGCAAATAGTTAAGTGCTCAGCCGCTAAATGAAAGGTTGGAGGTAGGAACCCACCCAGCCACTCCTTGGGAAAAAGACATGGTGATCTGCTTCCATAAAGATGACAGCTAAGAAAATCATCTGGGGCAGTTGTACTCCGTCACATGGGGTCACTATGATGAAATAGACAGGACAGCCCACAGCAACAACAGGCATATTATAGAGGGTCCCGTCCATTTCAGGCTTTACAGTTACACAACCATTTATGTCCATTTTGTATATACAGCTACTTTGAAAAGAAAGACACAGTTAAGGCTCCCTCAACGGAGAAGGCTTCCCCACCCCCCGCCCTCCATGAACTTATAGGCTGTTAGCTTTTGGTTTCACGGACGTGCTTTCTCTTTAAAACTCCATCTGCGTTCTCCAAGACAGCCTCTTTCTCCAAGATTAACATTTCTTATGATTGTTCCTGACAATGGATCCACTTCCAGGGGCCCTGTAAGGATAACCAAAAAAGGGCATGCAGCAGGCTGGTTTTGGCAGCGTGCAGGCAGTTTCGGAGTGTCTTAGGTCTTGGATTTTCTGATGAGTGATTTCCTGAGCATGCCTAGGGAATGACAGGCATCTCCAGCGGCCCGCTGCATCCACCTTGGCTGCTGTCGTCATTGGCTGCCTAATAGCAGAACTGCAGGACAATGCATACCACCGACAGCCGACTGTAAACATCAGGCTATGTGTTCACTTAGCGTGGACTCCTGGGAGGGGCTCCGGAAGGGCGGCCTGCAGTTTATTGAATAGAGCAGTGTGCATTCAGCTGCCTGTCTGCCTGCCTGCTCCCTTGCTGGGCTCCGGCAGACAGAAATCAGCCCTTCCTTTCCCACCGAGTCGTCGGGAAGAAGTTCCAGCCTGCGAGGTAAGGCACCGACGGCTTGCTTGCTTTTTCCTCGGGAGAGTCTGGGGACTTTCTCCGGGTTTTGATCCACGTTCCTGGCCAAGCTGGCTGGAGGCGCAAGGCTGTTAAAGCCAATAAACCGCGCGAATTCCCGGAGCCGGACTGGGCTCCCCCGCCCTGCAGAGTTAAGGGAAGCTGGGGCTCACCGGCGTCCAGTTTTGTTCTTAGAGTCTAGACAAGCGGCATGGTCCTAGAGAGCCTTCTATTCAGGGACCAGCAGCGACTTTGATGAGGACAGCCCTTTGTTTAGGAGTGCGACGGGGATTATACCTGACAACCTTAGGCCAGTGTTAGCCGGTCCGCTGCGTGGGGCTGCTCAGACCTTCCTGCATCTTCTATTAGCAGAGATTTAAAGAGGTTTTGCTTAGAAAAAATAAATATACAAAACAAAACCAACTTTTTAGGTTGACGAGAAGCCAGAAAGGGACAATTTTCCATCAAAGGCGTTTAAATGTTATTCTGCTACCAGCATTTGAGAACTGGACTTCTAGAAGTGCAAGGAAATAATCTCAGAGTCGGAAAGAAGACAAGCACTGAGCGCCAGCTGGCTGAGTGTAACTGCTCTGATACTTGCCGCGACCAAGCATGCCTACCATGATCTGTTTCCTATAAAGCCTCACCTCAAGAGAAGGCGTGTGTTGGTGGGTGTGTTTTTAGAAATCACATTTAACATACGGCCAAACTATTTCTTAAGAGATGCGATTTTTCTGTGTGGAAGTGTGCCTGAGTGTGACTAGAAGATTTGAAAAGCTGTAGGTTGGAAGTATGTTCCAGAAAGGAAGGAAACAAGCTTTTCATTTCAAGAGAGTCAGACATATTTGGACATCTGAAACAGTAGTGCAAGGCTGCTAGTTGGTAGTAGCTTGGAATTCCTTTTCGAAAGGACCGATTCCAAGGGCGGGGAGTTTCAGAGCTGTGGCAATACATGGTCAAAAAAGTGGATGTGAACAAAGTACTTGGTGTTCCTACATCCCTCTGTTAACAGGGCTATGCAGAAGGATTTATAAACTGAAATAGTACAATCTTTCCAATGTGTTTGGTAAAACCAGACATGTATGGCTAGAATGAAGTGGAGACAAGGTGCTATGTGGCCAGAAAGACAAATCTGATCATTTTTCAATAAACCTGGATATTAAAGATTTCCAGCTCCAAATTCTATCAGATTTTATTCCATGGAGTGAGGTGGTTTTGTGTTGTGATTCATTAAATGATCTTCTCTCTTTGTCTTTAGAAGTTTGGGGATCATTTTCTTGAGAATGTCTCTCCCCTTCTAGAAGTGATATATGAGAACAGAATTCCCTGTGAATTTCTTTTCCTGGAACTGTTCTGAGTAAGTGTGAGAGAAAGGTTGCAGGCAAGACCTATCATTTGATTATTGCCCTTCCCTCGAAGGGATCAAGTTCCAAACTATTTTCACAGTGTTTTTATGTCAATCAAAATATGAGGAGCAACTTCTTCTCAACTGGTCTCCAAACCATGTAGGGAATGCAGTTTGGAAGGAAATCTATAATCTTGGGATTTCAGGATAAATTCCATTTTGAAAGCAACATCTCCAAATCGCTGAAAGTTCAAACTTTGCCACCACCACTCTCTCCCCTCCTCATGTGCTCCTCACCCCTCAACAACCACAAAAACTCATTTTTCAAAATAATGCTTGAAATGTTCTCCTATGTGCAGTGATGGAGAGAGGGGATTTGATATCTTAGATTATGTTAAGCTTTAGGCAGCTTTTCATGCTAATTCTTCCTGTTGAATGTTAGGACACATCTCCCCCAAATAGGGATGCCTGCAAGCGCAATGAAATCGCTGTCGTTGATCATTTATCAAAATCATGTAATAAAGAGAAATATAATGGCAAACCTCTGAAACAAAAAAAAAAATCTCTTAAAAATTGATCTCGGTACACTCAAAGAACGTATAATTGATTGATCCATTGGTAAAGTACTAGGTTGTTTATTTCCATGGTTCAAAGTCAATAGAATGTGCAATTCGAATACATAGTTAAAATCAAAAGATAGCCTTAAATAAATACACAAGTCTTGCATTAAAGTTAAATGAAGGAGATCCAGGTTCAAACTGCACCTTAAATGCTTTAAAAGAAATACATGAAAGCATTTCTTGATGTGGAGGCTACTGACAAATCTAATTGGCTCCTGTGGTTGGTCTGAGAATCTCCTGCTCTGTAGTAGAGATATCTGGGGCAGATGGAATAGGTTGATCCAGAGTCAATGATGGAGAGGACCAGATGGCATCCAGGTTTCCTTCCAGCCTGGGCATTCTCTGTCCTGACTATAAGAAGCACCCAGTAGGCCTTGTTTTAAAAACACACATAGTTGTTTCTTTTGGTCGTTTTCGTGATAGCACAGTTACTAGTCAGCCATTCTTTAGCAAGACAAAAAAAATGACTTCGAGATGGGCATGAAAAGGGATTCGTTGGTTCCCCATTTGCCTGGAGTCTGTCACGTGTCTCAGAAATGTGGTAGGGTGAGGCCAGGGTGGGGGCGAGCGGGAAAATGCTGACGAAGTGGAACCCGGTATGGAAATAGCATGGTAGGACTATGGAGGAGGTTAAAAAGATGCTGCCAGAGAATTTTCTGGCTTAAAAAAAAAAAAAAAAGAAAAGGGATTTCTGGGCAAATTCTCTCAGAGCCCCAAAATAGAACCGTTAGCTTCTTACCGAAAGTCCTTCATCTGTCAAGCTAATCCAAGTTTATTATTGGAGAGATGCCCATAGGTTCGGAGTAGCTGGATAATTTAAAGAGATAATTTTAGCTCAGGCTTAACGCACGAGCACTGCTAGGAGACCTCAGTTCCAGTGATGGTTCCTCTAATTAAATAACACAGGCCCTTGGGGAGGTCATCAACTCTTTGATCCCGTCTGTAGAATGGTCATTTGAATGCTTCTCCTACCTCCATAGTTTGTTAAGATGCCCAAATGAGATTAAGCCTTTTGCCCCCTCTTTCCTGTAGACTACATACTCTGAGCTGCCTCCAGTTTGAATCCTCTGGACATTATGCTCATCTTGCTAATATCCTCCACTTTTTGCCAAATATTCCTAATTATCTGTTCCTTCCTCATACCTGAGGACCCTCTGGCTCCTAGTTCTTTTTAGAACTCTGAGCCTAGAGTTCAGTCAATACCGGACCATCCCAATGTTGTCTGAATCTTGGCTTTAATGGTCAGAGACCAGGAGGGCACAAGTACCAGGAGGCACAATAGGATGGGCTTATTCAATGGTTCAAGGCAATATCTAGGAACCAGGAAATCTGAAGATCCAGTTGAGCAGAAGATGAATGACAAGGTGCTGACAACAGAAAGGCCTTAGTAAATGAGGCAGCTTTGCTGCCTCCAGCTGAAAGCATGGAACTAATCCCAGTTCTTCAAGCCTGGGCCTTGCAGGGAGGGTGAGGTAATCAGGAGCACCTGGCTGACGTTCCTGTTGGTATTGAGAACAGACTGCTCCGTAGATTCTGCCTCTCTCACCTCTGTTTGCCTCAACCTTTAATATTCCTAGCTGGTTCTCCTAATCATGACCCCTGGTGGATCCCCAACTTCCTTCCCCTCAACCTTCCACCTCCACCAGCTTCCCTAGCCGCTCGTCCCCAGGCCAAACGTAGGCTTTCCTGGTCCAACACTGACAATTTGCAGAGGTCCGGCTCAAAGATGAGGCCCAGGAGGACAGCAAAAGAGTCAAGCACAGATAAGTTCTAGATAGGGGAAACCTCTTCACTTTCTTAGGCAGAAGGAGAAAAGTTAGAGCAGACAGAGTAGAAGGAGTTAGAGCACTTTTGGTGGTGAAGAGCCACTCTGCTTCTCACCCCAAAACTCACAATTGGCTGGGGGTGCTGTGAGGGGGGAGGCTAGAAAGGAAGGGACGACCCTGGGCTATGAGGAAGAGAAGATGAGGTGAGTACCCCGGTCAGTTGTTCTTCGTGCTGTTCTTGTTGTTATTGCGGTTCCCTTTGAGAATCTGATAAAAACTCTGAACCAAGGTCCTTTGTGAACCTACCATTGCGATTATCCAGTTGGAGACCCTTGAGCTGGGGGAGGTTGGGTAGGGAGTGGGGTAAGGTCTTCATTCCCAAAGAAGGCAAGAGTAGATAGGATCAGACTATGAGTGGGGCTCCTAGAGGAAGTGGTATCCTTTCTTATTTCCCAGATCCTATGGGAGGAATCAAGGATGGGTGTAAATACACAGATACCTCATATGGCCTCCATTTGAAAGAAAAGGAGATCATCCCTAGAGAAGCAGAGTTTTATTATGGGAAGCTGGTAGGGGCTAGGTAAGTTCAGGAATGGCCACTGTTAGCTAGCAGGGAGAGATTAATACAAGGATTGCTAAGCAGCAGTGAGGACATAGTTAAAGAAAAGTTGTATATATCAAGTGAATTGGGCTTTCTTAGCAAGCACTCACTTTAGTACATGGTTTTTTTGGTAAATATGTATCTATAGACACACACACATATGTACATATCCGTGGTAAACTCTGGTGGTGCAGTGGTTAAGAGTTCGGCTGCTAACCAAAAGGTCAGCAGTTTGAATCCACCAGGTGCTGCTTGAAACTCTATGGGGCAGTTCTACTCTGTCCTACAGATTGCTATGAGTCAGAATCGACTCACTGGCAATGGGTTTTCTAATGGGATATATCCATGATGGATAATTTGAAGATAAATTACTTTTTAATGGTTTCCTGAGGTTTCTGGCATAGTTTTGTGAAAATGCGGATGAAAGCACTTGACTGCAAGGAAACCATCTCACTTGGAGAGGAACATATTGAGTAGGAATATGTAATTAGTTCCTTTTACACCCACACATAACATTCCTTGCTGGTCTAAAAATATATTGCTGGGGAGCTGTGTGCTGAAGATAGGCAGGCCCAGGGTCCAGTACCCAAGGAGCCAGAGGGCCAGTAGGCATCAAGAATATTCATCAATGGGCAATTTAGTTGGAAGAGAAAGTTGAGCATACAAGGCTAATTAGCTGAAATGTCCAATAGCTCTCAATTGATGTCAATTGAATTTTCACGGGAATAAATTTCTAACAAGGCAAGCATGCAATGCCAGGGTCATCCAGTTCTTGATGACCACCTTGGCATAGCCTGATGAGCTAATCTTGAGGGAGGTTAACGTGGAAATTTGTACCACTGATGAATGAAAAGACATGAATCACCCATTTCAGAAAGATTATAGAGAAAAGCACTTGACTATTGTTGTTGGCAAGAAGCTTCATATGAGCCATAGGTGTAGTATGCCACCTGCAAACTAATGCGATCCTTGTTGTTGTAGTTGTTGTTAGTTGTCGTTGCGTTGTCTCCAGCTCATTGTGGCCATAGGTATAAAAGAATGAAACGTTACCTGGTCCTGTGCCATCTTCATGATCATTGGTATGCTCGAGCCCATTGTTGTACCTATTGTGTCAATCCTTTTCACTGAAGGTTTCTCTCATTTTCGTTGACCCTCTCTTTTACCAAACGTGATGTCGCTGTCTAGCAATTGGTCTTTCCTGATAACATGTCCAAAGTAAGTGAGCTGAAGTCTCGCCATCCTTGTTTCGAAGGGACATTCTGGTTGTCTTTCTTCTAAGACTGCTAATTCAATAAATAATGATTTAGCCGAGGTTTCTAGGTACAACCAAACACCTCGTGGGATTTGCTTTCTTGGTTTGGAGGTTTACGGTCATGGTTTCATGGGACATTCCAGTTAATTGGCCTAATATTGGGTTATGCTTCTGCTCCACTTCCTAGTTCATTGCATGGGGTCTTAAAAGCTTGCAAGCAGCCATCAAGGCACAACAACTGGTCTCTATTTGCCTGGAGCAACAGAGGAAAAAGGAGAGTCAGGAACTGCCTCCTTGGCCGTGAGACCAGAACTAGATGGTGCCCAGCTACCATTACTGAACATTTTGATCCAAGATTCTATAGAAGAAATCCTAATGAAAAGGGGGGAAATGCAGAACAGAATTTCAACTTCTCACGGAATCTAGATATTCTGGAGCCACGGAGGCTGGATGAACCCCTGAAGCTATTGCCCTGGGATAATCTTTAAACCTTTAACCAAAAATATTCCCTGAAGTCTTCTTAAAACCAAACAATAGTTTAGCTTAACTAGTAAAGAAAGTCTGCCTTGAGCATAGTGCTCTTTTAAGATCTATCTATATGGGATCCAATGGACAACAGCAACTCAAAAGACGAGATAGGAAACTTAGGAGGCAATGAGTTTTGTTAATGGAGGAGGAACAGTTCAGAAAAGGAGAGTGAGAATGGTTGCACAACTTGAAGAATGTAATTAATGATGATTTAACAATTTTTATAAGTAAAAACAAATGTACCTCAATGTAAACCACCATATTTAATGACTTTAATGCATAGAAGTCAGTGTACTCTTAATCAGTGGACCTTGCAGTTCTTGGCAATGTTTGCAATGGAATAGTTCATTCACTGGACACCTGAAGGCTGTCAGGGCGCAAAAGGACCACTGCGTCATGCAGAGTTGGGGCCACACGTGGAGCACTGCTCTGTTCGGGGCTCAATCTCCAGAGAGGTATCGACAAATAGGCATCCAGGGTGGGTGATGAGGAGAGAAAACGTAGGGGCTGTGTGTCTATGTATGTCTTCAAATACTTGGTGTGTTTTATGTGGAGACGCAGGAAACATCATTATATGTTTTTTTAATTTGTTTTATTTTGTTGTTGTTGTTGTTAAGAATATACACACCAGAACATACACCAATTCAACAGTTTCTACATGCACAGTTCAGTGACATTAATTACATTCTTCAAGTTGTACAACCATTCTCAAGAGAACAGAACCAAATGCATAGATTCGTTGAATTTTTCAGCTGGACAGGACCTTGAGAGATCATTTAGCCCAAGGAGGGCAAATAATCTTTCGTCTTGTTGCCAGCTCCAGCAAATTGGTAGTGACCATTTGTAACACTGTGTTGAGAAGGATTCTGAGGTTGAGCGTCAGTTCATTGGGGGAAAAACAGTGATCTCTGTTGTGGAAGAAAAGGGCCATGGTTAGTTGAGGACCACGTATCTCAAGTCATTGATATAATCTAGTGATTTCTAACCTCTGAGCCTTAGACTTCTGAGAGACCACAGAGTTATTGCAAGGGGGAAATAAATCCATATAGGCAGCAAATGCTTTAGCAAACCAAGTAAATAATACATCCTACACAATATATGCTATTATTTTTCTAATTATATAGGTTGCATAATGATGATAAAATGCTAATTTATTTTATTTTATTTTTTGTATTAATTGAACTTTAGATGAAGGTTTACAGAACAAACTAGCTTCTCATTAAACAGTTAGTACATAACTGTTTTATGGCATTGGTTAACAACCCCATGACATGTCAGTACTTTCCCTTCTCAACCTTGGGTTCCCTATTACCAGCTTTCCTGTCCCCTCCTGCATTCTAGACCTTGCCCCTGGGCTGCTGTGCCCCTTTAGTCTCGTTTTGTCCTATGGGTCTGTCTAATCTTTGGCTAAAAGTTGAACCTCTGGAGTGACTTCATTACTGAGCTAAAAGGGTGTCCGGGGACCATACTCTCGGGGTTTCTCCGGTCTCTCTCAGGCCAGTAAAATGCTAATTTATTTTAAAGAGTAAATTGAATTCATAGTAGCTTTTGGTATTGTGTTTTCTCAATTAGTGGACCCAAAACATATTATTCTGTTGTGTATGGGAGGGTTGAGAGCAAAAACTTAAGATCTTAGGCAGAAATTATTTGTTTAAAAAAAAGAAGCCAGTCTTCTATTTTGCATTTTCCAGATGAGAAACTTAAACCCAACCACACCAAGTGAAATGATGTATGTATTCGTAGATTTGTTTGATTAATGTCTGCCTGTCTTGATTCCTAAGGGCAGGGACCATTTATTTTTTCTGTTAGTACAGACCCAGTACACGCAGTAGAAGCCCAATAAATATCTGCTGAAGGAAAGAACAAAACCAAGGGACTTGAGCACGATCATCCAGCTAATTAATGGCAAAGGTGTTTCAGATTACACAGCAACCATATTCCAGGCTGTTACCCTTACAATATACCATTGCTTCTCCTGATAGGGAGAATTTCTCGTTTTAACTGTGCGCAGATTTGGGATTGTACAATGCATCCCTATTTCCCTACATGCCAGTGGAGCTTAACCAGTGTCCTAATCAGAAGCAACTGTGGAGCTCTTTGAAAATATACATCCCCAAGACCCATCCCTTGGAGATTCTGATTCAGTAGGTCTAGAGTGGGGTCTAGAATCCCTGCGGGGTGCAAGTGGTTAATACACTCTACCGCTAACCAAAAGGTTAGAGGTTCACGTCCACCCAGAGATGCCTCAAAAGAAAGGCCTGGCGACCTACTTCCAAAAATCAGCCATTGAAAACTCTCCACAGCACGGTTCTACCCTGGCACACATGGGGTCGCCATGAGTCAGAGTCAACTCCATGGCAACTGGAAAAGTGGAGTCCAGGCTTCTGTAGTTTGTAAGAGCTCGCCAGGGGTTCTGATAAACACCCAGACTTAGAAACAGCTCATAAGTATTTTATGCTTAAAATAATTTATAGTAGAGGTATGGACTTACTTCTTCCTCAGAAGCCTATTTGTTTAGTTTTGAGTAATTTTTTTCTCTAAAAATTACAGCTGTATATTCCACATAAGCGGTTTTGCTGAAGAGTCTCCAGAAGATTTAGAATACATATCTGAAAACTCCTTCAACTTCCCATGCTCTTCCGGTTTGTACACAAAGCAACAAGCCCTGTAAGGCCAAACTCACTGATGAGATTTCCAATGTTTGCTTTTGCAAAGCATTGGAAATGTGGCAAGAATAAAATTTCTCACGGTATTTCCACTTCCTGTTCCAGCTGCCATTACTCAGGGAAATTTAGGCTTTGGGGGAGGGGTGAGTCTAGGGAAATTTTTTCTTTTTAAGCATTTCTGTGCTTGGGATGTTCTGGAAGTCAGTTACTTTAGGTATTTTACTTTATAAAACAAGCCAATTTCCTTCCAGTCGACTCCGACTCCTGGCGCCCCCACGTGTGTCAGAGTAGAACTGTGCTCCATAGAGTTTTCAATGGCTGATTTTTTGTAAGCAGATCACCAGGCCTTTCTTCTGTGATATCTCTGGGAGGACTCAGACCTCCAAACTTTTGGTTAGCAGCCGAGCATGTTAATAGTTTGCACCACTCAAGGATTCCAACTATTTTGCTTACCAGGAAGCGTTTTTCTGGTAAATGCTATTTTTCTCTGGTCTCCACTTTGTGGCAAAGGAGGTGCAAACCCTGAGCGGGAATTGGGGAGAAGATTCCTCTGCCTTCACCCACATCTCCTCTGAGGCTGGGGATCATCTAAGCCTCAGGCTCAGATGCTTCCTTGAGTGGCCCTTTCAGAAGCATGTGGATCCCAGGAGATGAGAGGTCTCCTGGGAAGGTCATTTGGCTTTTGCATGAGGACGGAAAATTTATCTCTAGGGTCTTCCTTTACTCAACAGTCAGGAGTTACGCCCTCTATATTGTGCTGAAGAATTTACCACATTCAGAACACAGCCTACATAAATTATATTTACTAGGGCGTCCGTAACTGAATGTTTCTCTGCCTGAGGACCTGGAGCAGTAACAATACCAGAATTATTACTACATTTGTACCGATGCTATTTGGTGCGCAGAGTGATCTTTCTTTGTGTACATGGAAGCAGAGCTTGTTGGAGAAAGGCAGCTAAAGAGGAAATGGATTAGGATCCACATCTGCATAAAGACACCATATGACTAGGTCTCTCTTTCCCTTGGACACTGTCCCCCTTTCCCTGTACCCTAAGCAGTGGTGTGCTGGAACCAGCTCCCACTGGCTCCCAAAAGCCAACCGTTAAATTTTTAGGAATTTTGCCAGCCGGTTGTTAAACACAGCCATTATTAAAAATCAAATTATATAAACTTACCATTAAATAAATTATATTAAAAATCAAGGTAATAAATGCTCAAAACTCATGACTTCTTAATTATTTTAGTATGTTTTACTATTATCTATGCCGTTGAGGTTATTTAGGTCTGTTGTATCCGTATGGTGGAAATATTATAAAATGGTGTGTTACGGCACATCTTCTCAATTCCACATTCAATGATGTCGAATTGGGACCTTGAAAACCACCATAATGAGGGTATTTACGCCACAGAACTCAGCAAACGCTACAAATCAGCCTTCCCCTCCCCACCCCACACTTTAGGTTGTTAAACATTTACTAATACTCCACTGACCCAAAGTTACGGTGTTGGTAAAATTAGCCTCTACACAGGAGAGCCGTTTAAATCATCTGTTGTTTAAGTACATGTATATTCATGACGTATGCTTATGAGTATATATTTATTCGTTTATTTTTTCTTGCATGCCTAGAACATAAACGCCGTGAATGCAGGGACCTTGTGTGGCTTCTTCAGTGCTATTACTTGAGCCTAAAATAGGTGCCTTGCCCCACATATGGTAGGTGCTTAATAAAGAGTAGTTAAATGAGTAAAGGAGTAAATGGTTTGTAATTTCTTCTTTAAGAAGCCCTGGTGGCACCATGGTTAAGAGCACGACTGCTAACCGAAAGGTTGGCAGTTCAAACCCACCCAGTGGCTCCTCGGGAGAAAGACTTGGTGATCTGTTCCTGTAAAGATTCTGAAAATAACCAAATCCATTGCCATCAGGTTGATTCTGACTCACAGCGACCCTAAAGGACAGGGTAGAACTGCCCCATAGGGTTTCCAAGGAGCTGCTGGTGGATTCGAACTGCCTATGTTTTGGTTGGCAGCCGAGCTCTTAATCAGCACGCCACCACGGCTCCTATGGGGCAGTTCTACTCTGTCACATGGAGTCGCTATGTGTCAAAATTGACTTGACGGCAAATAACAATTTCTTCTTTATAAGACAGCTAAAGCCTGTGTTCACGTGTGAACTCATTATTGTTGCTGATGACCCAATGTACAAAGGGAGATGGTGCGGGGAGGGACAGGGAGAGAGAAGGTTGGGACTTATCTGGAAAAAAACCACGGAACCGGGAAGGGAAGCGAGTAGAAATGGATTGATAATTATCCTGAGCCCTCGTAGGTTATGCATAGTTGAGAAGATAAGCTCATTCCTCCAGCTCCCCTTGCTGACCTACTCTCTCTGTGACACGCACTGTTCTAGATGAGGACTAGCGCCTCACAGCACTAAAGTAAACTAAATAACCCACCCAAAGTCCTATAGCTGGCGGCCGCAGAGCTGATGGTAAGGCCGGTCCCTGGCTCCAAGCCCTTTCCTTTTCTCTCTAGCTGCCCGTTCTGTGTCTTCCTTCAGAAGAGAGATGGACAAGAGCAGGAGGCTTCCATGACCAATAATTATAATCTGTCAGAGCGCCATGCTGCAGCTCAAATAGATGAGCACATTGTCCTTCCTGCCATATAAGGAGACAGGGCTAAATACCATTTGTTCCACTACTGACTGAGAGATTATTTAGGTTAGAGTTAGACAGAACGAGACTCTAGGCCTATTGCGGCTGTTAAAAAAAAGGAGGGTCCAGAAATACTTATGCATTTTCCTTTCCTAGCAGCAGAGACATTTTAACAGGCAGTTTACACACTTCTTCTCCCTGACTCAAGGGGAGATACTCTGGAATTAGGTATTGAAGGATTAATCTGCTTGTCCAAATATTTCAGCTGTTTTCTGTTTGATTATGTCAAATTTGGAGCCCTTGAATGGTGCTGACAGTTAATGCTCTTGGCTGCTAACCCAAAGGTTGGAGGTTTGAGTCCACCCAGAGGCGCCTCAGAAGAAAGACCTGGCTATCTACTTCCAAAAAACCAGCCATTGAAAACCCTATGCAGCACAGTTCTGCTCTGACACACGTGGGGTTGCCATGAGTCAGAGTTGACTCAATGGCAACTGGGTAACTGGGCATATCAAATTTATATATTCAAATGTCCAAGACAGCTGATTCTGTGAGGAATGAGCAGGGGATAAAGGACTCTACCTTTCTTTGCAATAATTGACCAAAGAAGACTCCGCTTTTTCCCCAAAGCTCAGAACAGTCACGTGACCACACTCTAAGAATTTGCAGTTTTGGAGACTTCGGAATGCTGTCACTATAACCAACTTCACAGAAGAAGAAACTGAGGCATAAGTAGTTGAAATGATTTCCTCAGGATCAATCAGTCCAATCTCACCATGTAACTCAAAAGAAGCACATTGCTAACTCTTCTCAGGGATGTGAACACACCGTCAGCCGTCTAGACAGCTTCTTCTAACTCCCATCGTTGACCAGCCTGCATCTGCTCCAATCCAAAATGGTGGTAGAACTCCACATGGCATATTTTCTTAACTCTAAGTGCTGGCTACCCTCTGGGCCTAAGGAATGCTTTGCTAGAAATCACTCGGCCTTTTGAACTTGCCTTTGACATTTACTTTCTGCTTTTTGCAACATGAAATTCTGATCCAGTTAGAAGTCAGAAGAGGTCTCTGTAATGACGCATGGAGCACAGAGTCAACACTGTGGCCTATCTGTGGAAGCCTGTGGAACCACAGTGCCAGACAGTCTGGTATGCAGCCATCAGAGGAGGGAGGGGGCTTGGCCAGGCAGCTGGCGTCTGGGAGGCAGCGCAGTAACAGGGAGGTGAGGGGCTTTGGTGAGGCCTGGGAAGCAACCACAGATGGGACTTTGCATGAATGCACAGAGCGGGAAGGGCAGACAGCCATTCCAGTCATTTCCATACATAGTGATCACAACCACAAATCCCCAAGTACAGGGAAAAAGATTAGAAGCCTACACGTATTTGTGCCCTGAGTCATCCACCTTACTTCTTTGTTTTCTCCTATCTCTTCTCCATGCATCCTTAACTTTTTATACACTGTTGCTTTCAAAACCCGCTGCCATTGAGTCAATTCCAACTCATAGTGACCCAACAGAACAGAGTAGAACTGCCGCATTGGGTTTTCCAAGGCTGTAAATCTTTATGGAAACAGACTCCCACATCTTTCTCCCTTGGAGTAGATGGTGGGTTCGAACCACTGACCTTTCAGTTAGCAGCCAGAGCTTAACCACTATGCCACCAGAGTTCTGTGCTCTCAATGGCGCTCTTAATCCTAACCTTATCTGTGTTTGGGCTAGTTGGTTACAAAGTGGCCATTTATTATGTCTTGTCTCCTTTTTCCCTTTCTGTTCAAGTCACTGTTTTCCTTTACCCCTTCCTTAAAGTGCTTCTTGGTGTCCGTTACCCACTTCAGTCCTGTTTATGGCTACTCCCTGTCTGAGACCAGAAAGGTTGTATAGATAGGTGACTATACATCATCTATTGTCCAAACTGGGGCACTTTTCAGAGTGAAAGGAGGTGCTTTCTTTTTTCTTTCTTTTTGTCCAACTGCTCCTCGTCCTTCTTCCTCCTTCTCCTCTTCCTATTCCTCTTCTCCCTCCTCCTTCTCCTCTTTCTTGTCCATCTTTTCCTTCTTTTATTTTTGTTCCTTCTCCCATCGAGGTGTTATTGTTGTTGTTAGGTGCCATCAAGTCAGTTTTCAACTCATAGCAACCTCAGGTGACAGAGTAGAACTGCCCCACAGGGTTTCCTAGGCTGCAATCTTTTCGGGAGCAGATCATCCGGTCTTTTTCCCGTGGAGCCATTGGGTACGTTGGAACCACCAACTTTTCAGTTAGCAGTCGAGCACTTAACTGTTGCACCACCAAGGCTCAGTTGGAAATGATCTACTGGGTTGGGCAGCCATCTGCTTTAGCTATGATGGCTGGCCTGATGACTCTCTTGCTTAGACATAGCTTTTAAAGAAGGTCAATGATGACAACAAGGAAAATCAAAATACTTAACCAGACTCTTCAGGGTAGATGTATAGTTATGACAATGGTGGGATGGAAATAGCTATCCAAGAGCTGTCTGGTGCCCTAGAACTTGATAGAGTAAATAGAACCAATCAGCCAGGAACTACTGACCCATCTGTGTCTGAGTAAATAGGAAATGAGGAGGGTAGGAGTTTGAGAGTTGTTTTTTGTTTTTTTTTTTTTAACTTTTATGCATTTCCATACTTTTGTTATTAGACATGCTGTTAAAATAAAAACAAAACTGTTCTTTGCATTGGGAGTAGTTTCTAACTTGGCAATTCTTTTCCCCAGGGTATTTGTAGGGAGGTTTCTGTTTCTGATGTCTTGGCTCATATATTTCATGGGGGCTCAGATTCCAGGTGGGAGGTCTAATAGAAAAAATGACCCCGTTTCTGTCTTGTGTCCACAGCTGATAACCTGTGTGACTTTGAACAGCCCCTCGTATCTCAGGCTTCCTAATTATAAACCGACACTAGCATTTTTCCTTCTCTATAATACCCAGGTAGGGAGTAACAAGGTCATTTCTGTAAAGGAACTTCAGATGGTAGTGTCATAAAGCACAGACATGATTTTCCATCTTTTTCCTTTGAAATATGAAGACTTTTAGGGGCTTGGTTTTTGGGGGCAATCTTTGCCATATATTCATAAAAGAAACTCTCTAGATTCACAGGCTTCAGGATTAGAAGTTTTTGAGATTTACTGAGTACATGAGAGCTTCAGGTGACCCTGCCTTCTAGGGCTGTCCTTGGTTCCAGCTTCCTTCTTTCCTTTATTTTAGGCTTCTAGGACAAGCACGTTTCTTTTCATCCTCCTCTTTGAAAGCGATGTTGGCATCCACCATGGCTGGAGATAATCTGAAACTCCAATCCAGCCAAACCATCCAACTGAAGTTTTTAAAAAGTTCATGTATATATCTCTGTAACTAAAGCAATTGCAGAATCTTAGAGTCTTGCTGCTCTAATATTCACTAAAATGGTCTTTCGTTGGTATTTAAATTTCTAATACACGAGATCACACATGTGAAAGTGCTTTGTAATCTCTGTGATTATTCTACCGGTCGCTGACTATATTAAAGTTTAAAAATGCTCTAGGCACCTGTCTTAGTCATCTAGTGCTGCTATGACAGAAATACCACAAATGGATGGCTTTAACAAAGAGAAATTTATTCTCTCACAGTCCAGGAGGCTAGAAGTCCAAATTCAGGTTGCCAGCTCCAGGGGAAGGCTTTCTCTCTCTGTCGGCTCTGGGGGAAGAACCTTGTCATCAATCTTCCCCTGGTCTAGGAGCTTCTCAACGCAGGGACCTCAGGTCCAAAGGACACACTCCCCTCCTGGTTCTTCATTCTTGGTGGTAGGAGGTCCCTCTCCTCTCTGCTCTATTATCTCTTTTATACCTCAAAGGAGATTGACTCAAGATACAACCTCATCCTGAAGATTGAGTCCTGCCTCATTAACATAATTGCCTTTAATCCTGCCTCATTAACATCATAGAGGTTAGGATTTACAACACATGGGATAATCACATCACATCACAAAATGGTGGACAACCACGCAATACTGGGAATTATGGCCTAGCCACGTTGACACATATTTTCAGAGGACACAATTCAATCTACACCAGGACCTAAGAAGAAGAGTAGAAGAGTATGTTTGATCCTAGCAGGTGTGCTTGGGGCCAAGCTTACATGAGCAGTCTTATGAATGGATCAAATTGTTTAAATATTTTTTAAAAATAAAATAGCATTTTAGAATAGTTTTAAATTTACAGAAGAGTTGCAAGAATATTACAGAGTTTTGGTATACCCCACACACAGCTTTCCTCTGTTTATTAACATGACTACGGCATATTTGTCACAACCAGTGAATCAGTATTGATACATTATTATTTACAAATGTCTATGCTTTAGATTTCCTTAGTTTTTACATAATGTCCTTTATTTTTTGAAGTCTCTTATAAGAGAATAATGTTTTATATGGGAAAATTTAATTTTAATCTATTTATCAAAAAGTGAAATTAACATTCTTGACCCAAAAGTAGTCTTCAAAAACTCCTAATAGCAACAATGTCAACCCTTTGGTTTGGCTATCGAAGCATAAAAGAAGCTGTTAGGAGACATCATTCATAATAGGAATGTTTGAATCAACTCTTAAATAGGAATATATCAAAGTCCAGGAAGAATCCATGAAACATCTTACAACATGGATGAATTGGGAGGACATTAAGCTGAGTGAAATAAGTTAATCACAAAAGGACAAATGTTGTATGAGACCACTGTTATAAATAGTCAGGAAAAGGTTTGCACACAGAAAGAAACATTATTTCATGGTTACTAGGCATGGAGGCAGAGGGAGGGAAAGTCACTAACTAGAGAGTGAACTCATGTTAACTTTGGTGAAGGGAAAGGCAGTACACAATATGGGGCAAGTCAGCACAACATAATTAAGCCAAGGGAAGGCACTGAGGTACACAAAAATAAAAGGCAATGTAGGTAAATACTATAACATACACAATCCTGCAACAACAGTAATATCAAACAATAATTTATGAGTGGACACATATATAGATATGTATGCTGAATAGATGTGGGAGGGTGTATGGGAATACACCCACGTGCATATATAGGTTAGGCTGTGAATGTTTCTACATACATATTTGTATATGCTGTATTTATATTCATATATATGGTAGGGCTCACAGGGGGCACAGTCATGAAACAGCCTAGATATAACTAAACACCTCAAGGGACTGAGTGACAGAGCTTGAAGGCTGAGGACCATAGTCTCGGGGGACATCTAGGTCAATTGGCATAATGTAGTTAATAAAGAAAACGTTCTACATCCTACTTTGGTGAGTGGCATCTGGGGTCTTAAAAGCTTTCGAGCAGCCATCTAAGATACAGCTGTTGGTCTCTTTCTGTCCAGAGCAGTGGAGAGTGAAGAAAACCAAAGACTCAGGGAAACAATTGGTCCCAAGGACTAATGGACCACAGGAACCACAACCTCCACCAGCCTGAGACCAGAGGAACTAGATGGTGTCCGGCTGCCACTACCAACTGCTCTGACCAGGATCACAATGGAAGTTCTGGTTAAAGTGGGGGAAAAAAAAAATGTAGAGCAGAATTCAAATTCATAAAGACGGCCAGATTTCCTGGTCTCAGAGAGACTGGAGGAACCCCCAAGACTGTGGCCCTTAGACACCTTTCTAACTTGGAACTGAACCCAGGTCCTGGAGATCACCTTACAGCCAAATCATAGACAAGCCTATAAATAAACAATAACACACATGAGGAAAATGCTCCTTAGAACAATCATCTACATGAGACCAAAAGGCCAACATATGTCCAGAAGCAAAGAGGAGAGGGCAGGAAAGGGCAGGAGGACCGGACAATTAGAAATGGGGAGCTCCGGGTGGTAATGGGGAGAGTGCTGACACATTGTGGGGATTGCAGCCAATGTCACGGAACAATTTGTGTGTAGACTATTCAGTGGGAAACTAGTTTGCTCTCTGTCATGAACTGAATCGTGTTCCCCAAAAATGTGTGTCAGTTTGGCTAGTCATGATTCCCAATATTGTGTGATTGTCCACCATTTTGTCATCTGATGTGATTTTCCTATGTGTTGTAAATCCTACCTCTGTGATGTTAATGAGATGGGATTAGCAGCAGTTACGTTAATGATTCAGGACTCAGTCTACAAGATTAGGTTTTTATCTAAAGCCAATCTCTTTTGAGATATAAAAGAAAGAAGCAAGCAGAGAGACAGGGGAACCTCATACCACCAAGAAACAAGAGCCAGGAGAATAGTGCCTCCTTTGGACGCAGGGTCCCTGTGCTGAGAAACTCCTAGACCAGGGGACGATTGATGACAAGGACCTTCCCCCAGAGCCAACAGAGAGAGAAGGCCTTCCCCTGGAGCTGATACACTGAATGTGGACTTTTAGCCTACGAGACTGTGAGAGAATAAACTTCTGTTTGTTGAAGCCATCCACTTGTGGTATTTCTGTTATAGCAGCACTAGATAACCAAGACACTCTAAACCTTCACCTGAAGCACAATAAAAAAATTAAAAAAGAAAAAAATAAAATAAAGTCAAGGAAGAGAGTCAGAGCTCAAGGCATGGGGTGGAAATGGTTACTAGGTTTGACCATCTGCTTTGGTCTTTCCTGTTCCACATGTAGCTATAATGTTTACATAAAAGTATCCCTCCAGAGGATCAGAAAGAACAGATTTATTGAACCAGATGTGAGTTAACATTTCTACAGGTGTGACTCTGCAGCTGAAAGAACATGTTGTACCAGAGATGGAGTTTCTTATTATATAATCAATATAAATTACCGCTGGACTTTTACAGAGGTTGATAAAGCAAACACTTGTCATTTGGATTGGTCTTCTGGTATATAAAGAGAACTTGCAGCACTTGGGGCACGATGTGCAAAAATGTACCATTTAGTATTTATAAAAGACTTGGTAGCAAATAGCATGACAGTGATCAGACAAGATTGTTCCAGCTTGAACATAGAGGGAATTTGCTGGTGATTAGATGGAAATGGTGTTTATGCGTTTTTCTTCATCAAAAACGACAAGGAACATTTCACAAATGTTTATAAAGTCTCTCAGAATCTGATGGGAAAGGGCCCAGAGGGTGAAAATGATTAGAGGACCAGAAAAAAAAAAACAAAAAACCCAGAACTGAAGAAAAAGAGTAGAATTAGTTAACCTAAAGAGAAAAAAATATTTTGTTTAGATGGCGCAAAACAGGGCTATAAAAATAGATTACTCTGGGATTTGCAGAGCATCTTGATAATTATACGCAAATAAGAGAATGTTAAAATTCTAGACAGAAATGTTTTTGATTAATTAACTTCGTCTCAATAGAGCACTTAAGCCAAATATTTTGTTTTTTTTTTTTTTAAAGCTGGGTGTTTTATGACAAATTACACAGTTAAACAAAAATGCATATTTGTACTTTAAGATACTTCTAATTTGCGTAAAACTTTTTCAATTTAGTTTAATTGTGTTGTTCAAATCTTTTGTATTCTTTTTAATTTTAAAACTTCTTCATCTATTCATTTTCAAGAGAACTGTGTCAGTATCAACCACAATGATTGTGAATCTGTCCATTTCTACATGTAAAATTTGTCATTATTGTTGTTGATATGGTTCAAGGGTATACTGTTTGGTAAGTAGAAGTTCATGATTATCAAATCTTCCTGATGGAGTATTCCACTTATTAAGTAATTAACCTTAAATTCTATTTTGTCTGCTATTAATGTTACTATATATTTCATTGGTTATTTACTTACTACATAACATTTAAGCCTTTTGCTTTTCAATATTTCTCTATAGGTATTTTAAATGGAGCTCTCATAAACAGCATATAGATATCTATATCCAATTAAAGAGATTTCTATCATTTAATGTGTGATAAATCCATTATACTTATTTTGAATGATAGTATACAGGGTTTCTGAAAAGTCTAAAAACATGGGATAAACTTAATTTTAAATATGTTAGTTACATTTTCAAATAATTTGCTCAATATGTTTTTCTTCAAGGTCCAGGTGACTTTTCAAGTGAAGTGTCTCTAAATTTAACAATGAATTTAAGTATTAACTTTAAAGGAGCAATAAGTACACTCTTTTCCCTGGGTTTACAGAATTTTTGGACTCTATGTAGCATATTTATTGTACAAGACACAGTGAGTATATTATTTGAAAATGTAACTAACCAACTATAAAAGTAAGCTTATCCTTTATTTTCAGACTTTTTGACACAAGGTATTTTTGTCTTATTTTTAAGATTTTATTTATTTTTTTTCTTTTCATGCTTAGTCCTTGCACCTTCATTTTCTTTTCCGTTATATTTATTTATTCTCTGTTTACCTTTACTGTTTTGGTTGTAAACACCTTATTCATATTCTTTTAAAATTTAACATGCATCTATTACAAAGCATACACTTTATTTTTCCTCTAAACTATCCCTGTTCGTCCTGTAAATTATTGCTATTTAATCATTTATTTCTGACTTGTTTTTATGCCCTGAAAAATTAGTTATGTATTGTCTTTTTTAAAAAGAGCCAATACTTACATAGTCTACCAACAAATTATATTGATTTCTTTGGTCATCCTTGCTTCAAGCACCCCATTCCATCTTTCTGGGTTTAATTTCCTATTTGCTGAACTTCTTCTTTAGTAATTCCTTCAGAGAGTAACTTTGGGTAGTGTATTACTTTAGAATTTGTTTAAATAGGTTATTATTTTTTATTCAGAACTCACTCTTGAATATTAGATTAGCTGGGTATACAGTATTTTTGCTTGACACATTGAAAATATTATCCCATTGTCTCCTAGCCTTTATTATTATTTAGGAGAAGTCTGCTGTCAGTCTGACTGCCTTCCCTCCATTGCCATTATAATTTGTCTTTTCTCCCTGGTGAATTTATAACTGAAGTAAAATGTACATACAGGGAAACATACAAATTTTAAGTGTACAGCTTGATGAGTATTGAAATATATGTTGTTGTTGGGTGCTGTTGAGTTGATTCTGACTCACAGAGACCCTATAGGACAGAGTAGAACTGCCCCATTGAGTTTCCTAATCTGTAATCTTCACGAAAGCAGATCGCTGGTCTTTCTTCTGCAGAGCCACTAGTTGGGTTTGACCCTCCCACTTTTCGATTAGCAACAGAGCACTTAACCATTTCACCACCAGGGCTTCTATTGAAATGTGTAACAACCCCAAATCAAAATATACAACATTTGCATCACTGCACTTGTGCCTCCTTGTCTGCTTTCAGTCAGTCTTTATTGCCCTATTTCCCCTTTGGGCATCCACTACTTTGAGTTCTGTCACCATAGATTAGATTTGTCTGTTCTTGAAATTCATATAAATCGAATCAAAACGTATGTACTCTTTTTTTGTCTGGTTTGTTTTACATAACATAATGTTTTTATGATTCATCCATGTTAAGGCTAGAATCCATGAGGATTTTATACTCCTCTTGGCCCCCCACTTTAAAGTTAAAATTACCAATGAAAGTCATGAGAGACATTCTAATATAATACTGGGGGCACAAATACAGAGTATACCTTCTACCACTCTTGCACTTGGGTTCTTGGCCAACATTGCCAATTGAGCACAGTATTCTTTCTCATATGGCCTCAGAATTCTTTTCAATACAGTGTTCTAGGTGGCTGAAGCTGATTGATCAGGGTTGGCATTCAAGAGAGAACTGAGTGTGGTACAAACAGCGTGGACTTTAGAATCAGATGGACCTGGGGTCTGTAAACACTGTAAGACCTGGGTGAAATATTGAAACTCATTGAGCTTCCATTTCCTCATCTGTAAAATGGCACAGGGGGTTAAAAAAAAAAATCATGGAAATTTTTACCAAGCAGATATAGAAGTTGCTTTCTGCTTAAGTTTTTTCCAGAACACCACTTCATCTAGAACCAAATGGACATTCCACCGGGTACAGTTGTCTATATTTTGACTGTCAGTTTTAGTCTTGTCTGTCATTTTTTTATTTTCCAACATGGTAAGAGAGGTTTACGGCAGTCACACTGGAAAACAAAGAAAATCAGATTAAAATTCCCTCAGATCGACTTGGAGCCACTAATATATCAATGCCTTGACAGCTTACTCACAATTGCAAAAGTCTGTGAGCCAAGCATTGCTTTGTGTTGCAGAGGGGATGAGAACAGACTTTCATTGTTAGAAAAAATTAAGCTGTGCGGACAGAAATGGGACATGGGAGCCAAATTCCTCAAGAACACCCTGAGTTTAAGGTTCTTTTTCCATCTTTTGACAATATTTAGAAAACCAAAGACTATAAACGTTTAAAAGGAATCTTGAATGGCTGACAGAAATAGTAAGGTCACCAAAACACTTAGTTGATACTGAATTTTTATAAAAGTATTTAAATTGATGAATATTATTCTCAGAGCTATCATAAACTTAAGGCTCATAAACGCTTACTAAAAGTGAACATATTATGACTAGTTGCCAATTGCTGTCTAATCAAGCCATTTGGCCTAATCCTGCGTTTTCAGCAAACAGACTTAAATCCTACCCATACACAATATATCAAATGATAGGAGATAGCCAATCTTCTAAAAGGTTCCTATCAGCTGTCTTAATCAGGGTTTTATAAATTTTCTGACACCTTTGAATTTTCAGAACATGCCTGGTGGAGGAATCTATTTGCCTTCTTGCCCCACTTGATTATAATTATACCGGGATTTATTTACAAGAAGATGTGCTATTGACTCACTGTTAGTAGGATATATATGCACATTGTTTTTCTAATAATCAATATACTCTTGCCCAGCACCCTAGGACTCTGAGATGATTCCATGAGAGCCCCAGTCTGCAACAAGTGAACTGGCCAGTGAGAGGCTCAAACTATTGCCTTCTTCATGAGTACTTCCCCATGTGGTAGTAGAAGACCTTCCTTTTTCCTGCCTTCACCACAAGTGTGTGCTTAGTTTTAAAGGACAGCAGGTTCATGAAACCCAAAGCATACCTGTGAAGTCTGCTTGGCTGTTGGTCTGTTCTCAGTCTTTGCATGCTCAGCATGACTGCGAAGCTTGCCTCCTCCATCCCCTTTCAGCTGACAGTACAGCATCAGGTGTGTGTGGACTAGCCTCCTGGAAACTCCCGGGCCAATGGAGGAATGCCCAACCACCCAGGTTGCACATAGATTTTCCTAAGCACGTGTCTATCAACGTGTGCTGTCAGCAAAGGAGATTTTCCTTGGTCTTGGAGATGCTTTTCCATTCATGCTCTACTGATTGAAAATCAATCCATAATTCAAGGTTCAACTCGCGTACCACCACATCCTTAGCTCGCCCGTCAAAGTTAACAGTTCTCCTCTTGAAGTCCTCAGCTCAAATCTCTGTGTATTATTTCTGACCGATAGAGTTTACTACTGTCTTCCCTCTACTCCACCAGCAGGCAGAAACCCGTTTTTACTGATCTTTGTATACCCCGCCCTCAGTGTCGAGCACAATGTCAAGTACTTAGTAGGATCTCAACAAGTGTTTAATTGAATTCAGTTCAATTAATTGAAGACAGAAACGTTCCCTGACATTGTAGTAACGCTTCTACTGTAATCCTGCCCCCCTGGTGAACCTCAACTGGGGAGTGGGGGCAAGGAGCACAGTCAGAATTGGTTGGAGAGGTTTTTCAAACTACGCATACTAATGATATTTGAAAGAGCTATTCAGGACGCTCTGAGAATATACCCGCTTACTCCCACCCTCCACCTCCAGCCTGATTGGGAACCTTCAGAGAAATCTGTCTGCCAGAGATACAGCATTCAGAATACATCAGTCTACTCCTCTTCATTTTAATGAAAAGCTCACAACACTCACCATGGATGTGTTTTCATCACATTTGCAGTTCAGTTGACTGATATCTCAGGCACAATGAAAATACTTAGATGATCTTAAATTACATTTAAACAAAACTATTTACAAGTGGGCTAGTAAAAACTTACTTTTTGGATGAGCTATTTTTAATGTTTCCTAAACAAGTGGTTGTAGGTGGCCCAAGTCTTCCTCTTTGCTTGTCACTTTGGAAGTCCATTTGGCCCTGTTCTACCCCAGTGCGGGTCCCCTCGCCCCACTGACTTCAGAGTAGTGTGTTTTTATTTGAAAGGGTCAAAACATTCAGAATCTGCCATCCAAAATATGTGCTTTTTTTTTTTTTCCTGGCGTCAAAACCCCTGAAGTATAAATCCTTTTTAAATGAAGAGAGCAATGCCAAAAGGATTGAAACATTTTTGGTCCCTATCCAAAACGGAGAGATAGCATTGAAACAGGAAGTAGATGATTTAAATATCCACTCGGCATCTTGGCAACATATTTATGTTTAAGGGACTTAAGGTTAAAAGGTTTTCGTCTGGCCTGGGAACACTTCATCTTCCCCTAGGGTTCAGAGCTTTGGGGAAAACTTTGAAGCACTTACCACATATTTGCAATTAGCCATTTTTCTGTGGCCAGACTGTTACTGAGAATGTCATAGGACAGAGTGCCTGGTATGCGGCTTTCTACCGATACTCTCTGGCTGCTTATGGTTATCTCATTAGCAATCTAGCTTGGTATGGTGGGAAGTTGTTGTTTTATTTTCTATCAAGAAGGAACAAGAATGCAGGTCCCAGGGTGGTTCCTGTAACTGATTCTCCCAAAGCTGGAACCATACAGAATGGTTAAATAAGCAGAATGCAAAATCAGGGTTTAGTTGATTAAGTTTCTGCTGTTCCCAGGGACCACTCAAAGGCCCCATCCTCCAAAAATTTTCCCTCACCCCCAGCTAAGTTATGTGCCTCTCTTCTCAATTCTCATAGCAGCACCCTGTCCCTACCGCTGCCATTTCCTTCCTCCCTCCTTTCCTCCCTTCCTTTCTTTCTTCTTCCCTCCCTCCATCCCTTCCTACCTTCCTTCCTTCATCTTCCCTTCCATCCCTCTTATCTTCCTTTTCTTTTTGTCTTTTTTCATTTTTCTAGTGGGGCCTTGTAGCATTGTTTAATCTTTGGGTTGTACTCTGTGTGAATCAGGAAGCAGTTGGAAAGTTGTGATCGGAAGAGTGATATGTACAGACATAGTTTACATTTGGCCCCTGTGTTGGGAACAGAATGGCAGTGGGGAGGGGAGGAGCCGATGTAAGTGAAAAATAATGAGGACTTGAACTGGGATGGTAGTGGAGGAGATAGTGGGACATAATCAGGTTCTAGATATATATTTTGAAAGTAGAGCCATTAGTATTTGCTGATAAGCTGGAGACCGAAAGAGAAAGAGACAGTGGTGTGCTCATAAGTGCTTGTGAGAACTGATTCTTAAATTTTTAAGAAATTGTGAGCCTGTTGTTAAACATAAGCAATATTACAGGTTAAATTATGTAAACTTACAATTAAATGAATTACATTAAAACAAAAGTGCCAAAACTCAAAATTCATCACTTCCTAATTATTTTACTACATTTTACGATTATTCATGCTCCAGAGGTTAAATGCATCTTTTTTATCTATATGGTGGAAATACGACATAATGGTGTGCTACTGTGCACTTCTTCTGAAATCAGTGGAAGTATTTACACAGGGTAGTTGGGCCTTCCCCTTTCCCCATGTTTCAGAGCTGAGAGCCAGCTGTTAAACCTTTACCAGCACACTAATGAAAAGAGGGGTCAAAAATGAGCTCAAGGTTTTTGGTCTAAAAAACTAGAAGAATGGAATTTCCATTTAACAAGTTCAGAAGAATGCAGAAGGAGGAGTTGTGGGGTAGAAATGAGAAGGTTGGTTTTGAACATTTTTGACACGACAATTAGGTATTCTATTGGAATTGTTAAATAGGCAGCTGGATATACAAGTCTGATGTTAGGGAAGAGGTCCTGGATGAAGACATATATATGGGAGTCATCAGCATTTGGATAGTATTTAAAGCCAAAAGACAGGATTAGACCAAGACAATGAGTTTGATAGAGGAAAGAAGAAGTTCCAAGACTGATTTCTTGGGTCCTCCAACATTTAAAGATCAGAGAGAAGAGCAAGAACCATGAGAAGAGACCAAGAATTATGCCCAGTGTGGTAGGAAGAGAACAAGTATAACGTGATATGCTAGAAGTCAAGCGAAGAAAGGGCTTCTAAAAGAAGGAAATGATCAACTGGTCAAATGCTCCTGATGGGCTAAGTAAGATAAGAACTGCAAATTGATCATTGGATTTGGCAATGGAGAACTATTAATGATCTTGACAAGAGTCGAGGGGATGATGGGGAAAAAGCATGAATGGTATGGATTTAAGAGAGAATGGGGGAAACTCAAGAATTTTTGTTACAAGAGGAGCAGAGTATTGGAATAGTAGCTGGAGAGTCATGTGGGTTTAATGAAGGTTTCCTGTTCTTTTCTTTTTTAAGATGAGATATATTATGGCATTCTTGTGTGTTGATGGGAATAGTCCAGTTAGATAGAGAGAAATTGATGTCGCAGAAGACGTGACCATTGCTGGAGCAATGCCCTGGGGTAGGTGAGAAAGGATGGAATCCAGAACATAAGGGGGGTGTTGGCCTTTGATAAGAGCATGGACAAATCAGGCATCATCACAGGAGGTAATGCAGAATATGTGGATTCAGATCTAGGCAGACTGCAAAATGTGGTAGGAGCCTGTAAAGGTCTCATCTGAATGCCTCCATTTTTTCAGTGAAACAGGAAACAAGTTCACCAGCTGAGAGTGAGGAGGAGGTTTGGGAGGTTTTAAGAGAGGAGAAGATATTTGGACTTGAAAAACAGTCGAGTTGTCAGGTAACCCTAAGGACCTACTTGACATTAGTGTTAGTAAATTTTAAGTAAAACTAGTAAGCTTAACTGTGTGTTTTTCTGCAGCTGGTTTCAGCTGCCTGCCTTCTACATGCAAAGTAGTGTTTATAGTGATGAATCATGGAATGTCAGCTGGGAGGGGCGGGTGGGTTGCTGAGGTACATTAGAGGACAAGATCATTGGAGGAGAGGAACTCAAGGAACTAAGAGGCAAGGGTATTAGAAGGATAATGTACATGGATATTGAAATTACTGAGAATTATGGCAGGAGTTGTATTGGAAAGAGTTACAACCAGGGGCTAAAATCTTCTAGATAAAGAGAAGGAACCCAGGGATTAGCAAATGACTGCAACAAGCAGGGGCACTGGGTGGTATTTTTAGGGAGAAGTGAGGGATATAAAATGGCTATGAGGAGCAAGAAGGACACCTCCTCCACCTCCAGGGGTTTGGATGCCAAAGGAGCTATCAATTGTGAGGGCAAGTCAGGCTTTCATTGGTGCATGAAGTTGGGAATAACATTCAAAGAAGAGTTTGAGGCTATAGGGGCTTTGCTGATGACTGATACTGAGTTCTGGAAGAGTTGAAAGGGGTAAGATGTGGGGTCAGGGCAGAAGATGAACAGAGCTAGCTGAAGATGAGAGTAGGGTGATGCCAGGTGATCTGGAAGTTTTTGGAGTCTTGCAGAACATAGAGCACGATACAATCAGTCCTGGTGGTTGCTGAGGCAGACTGTAGTGGTGAAACTGGGATTGTCGCAGAGGAGAAGGGAAGGGTTTCCTCCCAGGAACACTCAGAATTCCTGGGCTTCCTTTTCACTCCTATTGAGGGCTCGGTGGAGGCTTAGGAAGGGATTGTTAACGAGGCGCACACGAAGCTCTAGGGACCACCTCACTCCTGCAAAAAGTCATTCCCTCTTGTCAGCGCTTATCTCACCATGTTTTAATAACCTAGTTACTTGTCAGTCTTCCACACAACTTGAATTTTATCTTGTTTGTGTCTATGTCCCTAGTCCTAGCATTTTCCTATAAATATGGTCAGCATTCAATGCATGCTTATTGAATGAATGAACGAGGGATTCAGCAATGATAAATTTTTTAAGCAATGGAAAACCCAAACAATCTTCTGCTCCCATCCTGGCTCCCTCCTCAACAGAGTCTCCCTCCTGACTCTTGGGCTCACTTGAGTCCCATCTGCAGCCTCAGCCTAGCCCTTCACCTTCTGTCTTTATGATTGGACTTCACCTTCATCCATAACTGAATACAGCCCACCCCAACAGATGAGTCGAATTACCAAGTCCAAACTCCCCTGAGCCTGGCCCGCCTCACTGCTTGCCAAACTCTGAGAAGTCACCTTGACTGAGCACACACTTGGCCTCCTTCACTGACGTGCCTAGGACTAGCTGCTGGCGAACTACCACCTGGGGAAAACTTAACCTGTTGCTGTGGAGTCAGGTCCGAACTATGGTGACCCCATGTGCCTGAGTAGAACTGTGCTCCATCAGGTTTTCGATGGCTGGCCTCAAAACCCGTATTCTGTTTCATCCCCTCCACCTCAAACATCCACTGTTTATGATGGCTGTTGGTCCCGTGGCATCCTTAGTTAATGGTATTATCTTGTCTTTAAGAGAATAGTGATTCTAATTAGCTTGAAGAGGCTTCAGTTTGATAACTCTTGGAGGGAATATGATGGGTGGACTAGGAAATTTAATGTGACAGATATTAACCAGAAATTTACTTAAGAGTTTTACATTCTACATTTAGAATTGTCTGTCTTTTAAAAAATGATAATTAATTGCAATCAACAATATTTTTTTGTCACACTGTGGTGAGCCCTGATTGGATTATAGAGAAAGACAAAGTCGAAAACTTTGAGGTTGTTAGAATCAGGGCAAAGCTAAAACACACAAAATCCTGGAGAACAGGTTAAGACAGGATGCAATTAAATGCTGGAAAGTACAGTTCAGATCACAGTCAGAGGAGGGGAGGTTAAATGGAAGCCAAAATGATCCAATAAGACTTCTTGGAAAAGATGGGATCTTAGAGGAGATGGGGTTTCAATTGGGCCTTGAAGATTAAGTCAGATTAGGACAGAGAAGAAAATAAAATATTTCGTAAGAGGTATTTACATTAAAAGCCAACAACACAGACATTATTGTGAGACTATATGTAGAATTTACTGACCCAATGGCAGTGGAAGGTGCATATACAGGAGTAGTGAAGGGGGAAGTTGAGTCAATGGTGGTGGCCATGACAATGGGCTTCTGCTATAGGGAGTGTAACTGACTGATACCTCAGCAACTGCAGTGTAAAATTATGTTCTTCCTGATGTCATACTTCCAATTGACCTCAATAAGGATACCAAGGCAGGCCCATTCCTGGAAGATCTGGGACTCTTCTGATGGGTCACTTTGTTTTGAGGACTCCACATGGAGTCTAAGACACTTCAACACAGCCTGTCTTCCTCCCTGCTTTCCTTCACAAATGTTGGGCCTGCATTGCATCCTGATGACTCTTTCAGCCTCCCTTGGCTCTTACTCCATTTTGTTTCGTAGGTATTTTCCCTAATAAGTGTCTTGCATGTCTAATACCACTTTAGCATCTGCTTCTTGGAGAACTGGGACTAACGCAAGTGTGGTACGAAATCCTGGAGGAACTTGATGAGGCAGGATATAAGGAACTTGGAATGTGTTTGGGGAAGACGACTGGTAAGATGATTAGTGGTCTTCTGACACAAGCTGGAATAGATAGTTTTGATAGTTAAGAACATCAGTCCATTGATAATGCAGATTGATTGGAGGAAGGAAAGATTCAGGAAGGTCAACTCATACCCAATTTGTTAGTCTTCGTCCTTGCCTCTAATTTCCCCATTTACCTCCTCTAGCTAGTCTAACTTGCTTCCGTCTTTATCATGTGGCTGTACTGCTCCTACCTCCAGCCTAGAAAAACCCATTATAGGCTCCATCCCCAAAAGAAGCATACCAAAAGGAAGTATTACCAACATGAGCCAACTTGCTTTAAAGTTTCCAAGTTCCTGTGTCTGTTTCTTACCTTCTAACCTTTTAGAACTTGCATAACTTCTAGTTCCTGATTGTCTCTAGTGTGCATAAAAGCTTCCAGATTCACGATGGCTCCTCAAGGTTTCAACAACTCCCTCTTCACCATTCTGTTTACCACTTCTCAGGAACTCCAGGCTCCAGCTTGGTCCTCTGCATGGTTCCTACCTTATTTTCCCTCCTCTTGTCCTACCAACTCTCTCTCCTTTTGCCTCTTTCCACTACTTCCTAGTAAGCCAGTATCATATACTTCAAATAGTACAAGAATGAAAGATGGGAGTGTGATTGCAAAGGGGGTGGAATTACACCTACTATAATCAATTAAAATCTATGGATAGGCTAGAGAGATCTTAAACATTGTTTTTCTAAAATGTCTGCTGGGTTTAGAAATTGCTATCTATATATCTTCCTATTTAAAAGTCAGAAACCCCCAAACAGCTACAATGAGGTTAATTCAAGAGGTGATTACAGATGTAAAAAAGTAACTCAAGTGCTGTGAAGAGAAACTAAAACTAAAAATACCAAAATCATTTCAGTTATTTATGATTATGCATATTTACAGCCAATTAATTACCATACTAATAATAGCTATTCAATACATTTGTGTAAACCTTAAATTTTTTTTAACCCTTTAACTTATGTTATCTCATGTGTCTTCAGTCAACAAGTTAAAATATAAACGCATTGCCATTAAATTGATCCTGACTTATAGAGACCCTATAGAGATCCTATAGGACAGAGTAGAACTGTTCCATAGGGTTTCCAAGTCTGTAATCTTTACAGAAGCAGACTGTTACATCTTTTTCCCTCGGAGCAGCTGGTGGATTTGAACCACCAACCTTTCAGTTAGCAACTGAGCACTTAACCACTGCGCCATCAGGGATTCTTAGTTAAAATATAGAAATTGAAAATGATCTCTTATAGATATTTTAAGAGCCCTGACACTGGGGAACAAATTGTGTAGAATGATGAGGCTCTACATCCTTTGCTTTCAAGCAATCTGCGTTAATTTTCACTCTTTGGAGTACGTGTTAAGCAGGCAACAATGTCATTATAGTTAAGTAATCTTAAAAGAGAAAGAAATATTCTTGATTGCATTATATTTCATAATATCCTTCAGATATATAATCATTCAAATTTTGAATAGCTATTGAGTCGGAATTGACTTGAAGGCAACAGGTTTTATGGGGTTATTCATTAGTAATTCAAAGAGAGAATTTCAAATGTAGGGAGAATATTAGAAGGCTAAGAAAAGCAAAGTGAATCGCTCTTATAGAGTCTGTTGATTGTTGGAAACCAACACTAGGATGTATTTGATGTAGAGATAGGCTAGACAAAAATAACAGGTTTACCTGGAAAGACCCTAACAGTTTGGTGTGAAACCACTGGTTTTCTATTCCACCTCTTTCTTTCCTCGGTGTCTAATTGGGTGTACGAGGCTGTGACACAGAGGGTCCAGCTCTGCAAACAGTTCCTATTGTATGTGTTATCAGTCCCCAATGGTCTGTCGAGTTGCAGACTTTAAAACCATTAAATATGACAGAGTTGTTTGCCACCAGCACAGCCCTTCTGACCTAAAAAGATCCTCATCTCTTTTGAGACCCACTTTGGCTCAGTAAGCAAGCAAATGTCTTCCACATTGAAATGATCTCAACTGTGAGGGAGCAAAGATTCCCCCTCCCCAGAAAGAGTTTCTTTGCCAGGAGTAGTTCTTAGTTTTTGCTTTATATTCTGGCCCCTGACTGGAGTCCCTCCATTATTCATCAGCTCCCCTGAGATGGCCACATCCTAAACCTGGTTCATGTTCCAGATCCCACCAAGAAGCAACAAGCAGTTGGGGTATAGTGGATGCCATAGTTAGAAGGACAAGGGGCCAAATACTGTGAGGGCTCGGTTAAGGCTGAACATTTGATCTCTCTCTCATTGCTTGACCTCCCCCAGCCCTCTGAGTGAGGAATGGGTTACACAGTGTTAACCCTTTGGCCAAGGCTAACAGAAATACAGGTGGATGTTTAGTCCAAAGTTGATCAACTTGTTAGGCTTACCAATGGCTTATGACATAGCTTGGTGTGAATAGCTCTCTGCCCAAACATAGATAAGTTGAGCCTAGCAGGTTCTGTCTCTTGAGAATTTGAACTAAGACAGCGGGTCAGTTGGCAGCCAGTGGTAGGCACTGGAGCTGAGAGGTTGTGAAGTAGGTTTGGGACTAATCACCACTCTGGACCATATGTGAAATGAATAAGCAAAAGCTTGGTCAAGAGAAAAGAAAGCAGACACACAGGTGACAGACGATATGTAGACGGGGAGGATGGAGTAACCTCAGTTCCTAATTTTCTCATTCCCAGCTCCATTTTACAAGGCCTGGATGTCATCATTTCCTGCCCTGGCACTCCTTGAAGTCTTTGTATCTTACAAAACCCACCACCCTCTTTTCTGTACATTGTACCTTCAATCGAAAGACTCTTGAATGAAGACAAAAAGAGTTAAGCATAATCTATGATCCAGATATTCAGACAAGTGCATAGGTGATGCCAAAGTGAGCCCTAAGCTTAGGACAGATGCTATTTATTTCTTACCCTGTTGAATGCTCCGGTGCCTCTCACCTGAAAGTGTTTGCTGTACTCAGAAGAGGGCCAGTGAATGGGGTGAAGTCACACCCCTATTGAGGCAAAGGCAGCAGATCTGGGATCACAGGACATTGTGGTCTCTCTGTGACTGTTGTTTCTCTGTTTTCCTGTTGACTCCAGGTAGAAACACTAGACAAAGAGCCAAGAAACCTGGGTACTGGTCTTGACTGGGCTATTGTGTCCTTGGATAAATGCCTCCCTCAATTTTAATTTTAATTTGCTCGTCTGTAAACTTAGGGAGCTGGACCACAAGACACCTAGGTTTCCTTCAAGCCCTGAACCATGAACCTATAAATGTGCCTAATGATTTCTTGGATTTGGTCTGCATTTGTCCCTGATCCCTACCTTTCATTCTCAGTCTTGCCTTGGTCTGGCTTTTCATTTGTTCTTCCACTGCCAGAAATGGGTCAAAGCAAATGTCAGGAGATGGGCCAGCTACAGTACTTCTGACCAGGTTGCTGTCCATCAGGTGACTGTCCCCATCGTGTCCAGATAGGTGATGCCATGGATTCCAGCTAATTCCTCTTGGCTACAACTCTTGCTGGCCACTGTGGATGAAGTGTTAGATCTTAACACCCACAGGAACAATTGGAACTTAAGCTATACGTGCTCTCTGAGAAGCAACTGTTGGTTTGATTTTATGTATTTGAGAAAGAAAGAGAACAAGAAGGAGTGAGAGGGGAGCATGTACTATATGTTGTCTTGATAGCTGGCCTTCAAACTGTAGAACTCTTTTCTTCTCAATGCTACTGGGAAGTCCCTTGGCATTGTTCCAGATAAGGAAAGCTCTGTTTGATATTTTGGGACTCATCACTCTTGCTTTATAAATAGTTACTAAACACAGTTTTGGATTTACAGATCTGATGCATTGTAATGATATTATTTACCTGTATGAGGTCTCACTGTTGGACATTTGCCATTACCTTGGATTCATGATCACCAGCTGTGTTCCTAGAATGAGCTGCTAAAACATCTTCACCAGCTCCTGCTGGGCCATCAGTATGATACTCTTCTAACTGGTCTAGTGGGGGTGATCCTACCATCTCTTATGGTTGTTATGGTTCTGAGCAATATTTACTAGGCCAATGAAATCCAGAGTTTTCCTTTAGCTTAGAGGTTCCCCTAAAAGCTGTCAAGGTTTTGGGTTTCGACTAGACTGAGCAAATCTAGTGAACTAGTTGAACAGAGCCATCCAGTGTGTATGAAGCAAACGCACAAGAGAGAATGAAAGTCTAAACGGACTACTTCCCATAATTTGTAACTGTATATGAAATATATGACGTTCCCAGAAGAGCCCTTTATCAAATAAAACATACTTAGAAATTTATCCTCTAAAAGCATTTATTCCTTTTGCAAAAAATGAATTCTTTTAGAATTTTTCTTTTAAACTTGCAATCACGTCAACCAGGGTCATTCAGTTGTGAACTCTTTAGGTCCGCTCTTGACTGAGCCCATAACATTGTGTGCTCAGTGCTGTCCTGTTTCTCTCAGCCTGGCTAGCTAAGGGGTTGCTAATTTAGTTCAGCTAGATAACATCTTTCCAGCAGCAGTCATCTCTCAGCCTGAATATTTTATTTTTCTAGAAAGGCGTAAGAGCTTGTATGCACAAATACAGGCTAAAGAGTCTAAAATAAAACAAAATTTTACGTCAAATTGGAATTCATCTCGATGTCTGGTTACATAATATGGTATCATCTCAAATCAACAGACGTGTTCCGAACACTGTACTAGGTGAGGTTGAGGAACACAGGGACCCTGACCTGGTCTTCCATCCAAGAGTCCCACAGTTTGTCAATTTCCAACCGTTTCTTGAAGTCAATTACTAGAGTTCCTCCATTTTCCACTTGTCAATTTTCATATGCTGGAGACTTGACTGATTATATTTAGTTTATAATTTAAAAGCTACCAAAATATTTGAAAGAGCTTATGATGTCATTCTTAGAGCACGGCTCAGAAGCAAAACCTTTCCTAAAGAGTCCCTTTCCTTTCAGCTCATTTCGGCTATCAGTTGGCTATTTCGTATACACAAAATCAATCCGTTTAGTAAGTTGATGTTTATTTTCTTACTTTGACTGAACTGACCAGAGGTTTTGGGGGGGGGGGTCTCCTAATTAGTGGGTGGGATTTGGGGATGAGGATACTTTGAAGTGAACTGTGCAGCCATATGATCAATGTCTTCAGCCAGACCTGGAACATACAATCCAGGGTCTCCAGGACCATTCACAAGCCCTGGCTTCAGTAGGTGAGGCTTGACTGAGTCAGAAGATAGGACAAGGAGCTTACGTTTCCTTAAACTTCTCTGACGGAAACTGTTTTCTGCCTGCCTTTGTAAATAACCACCTGCCTTTTATTTTGGAAGAGTGACTGTTAGGTATAGAGACTGGAGACAGGTTCGTTGAATTGGATTATTTGTTGTAGAGAGCGTTAGTATCATAGCCAGAGCAATGAAGTGTTGTTTACATTTGCTAGGGAATGGTGATTGCTTTGGTATTGTTTTTGTTTTTATTTTTCTCTCTCGTCTTCTCATGTAGGGTCAAAGTTGTCATCATTGCATCTCTGGGGCAGTGAAAGGTGGACAGGCTTGCTGGAGGGGTTCTGTAACGCAGTGTTCAAGGAACGGTTCTACAGAGCAAGCAGTTATAGTCTCAAAATAGACATGTATCTTCCTGAGGTGGTTAGAAAGGACATTTTTTTCTTTTGGACCACAGATTTTTTTCTTTCATCTTTTATTTTGAAATAATTATTCACAGGAAGTTGTGCAAAATCATACAGAGAGGTCCTGAGTACCTTTCACCCATATTCCCTCGTGGTACCATATTACATAACAGGAGCCCTGGTGGCTCAAAGGTCAAGTGCTGCGCTACTAACCGAAAGATTGGCGGTTCGAACCCACCCAGCGGGGTCTGCAGGAGAAAGACCTGGCGATCTGCTCCCATAAAGATTACAGCCTAGAAAACTCTATGGGCCAATTCTACTTTGTCACATGGGGTCGCTATGAGTCAGAATCAACTTGATGGCCCCCAACAACAACAATGCAATACCAAAACCAGGAAATTGACATTAGTGCAATCCACAGAACTTATACAGATAGAAAGGACTTCTGAAAACAAGAAATAATTCAGAACAACCAGTCTTCCTCTCAAAACTGTCCCTTCAACAGGAAAGTACCTGATTATTTGCTGTTTATTGAGCACTGCTCCAAAAGCAAACTCAGCCGGAACTGAGTGCTTTTTTAAAAAATTACATTTCTTCTAAAAGATTATCTTTACAGATTCCAACCTGTTAAGGACACAACAAAGTCATTGTTCAGTTTTCGAAGTATGAGAAAGTTAAATGATAAATGATAAAACCATCTCGGAAGGCAGAAATCATTTGGCACAAAGTATTTAGCAAGCTAGGTGAAGCAGGAATTCTCTTACTCATTCCCGTATTTAAAGGGCCTCTCAAGATAGAAGACAATGTTTTTTATTTTCTCATACAGTATTTGCCTAAAAAGTCACAGGTATGTGGCAAACAAGATTGGAATTTTCAAAGAATAATTTTAAGTCACAGTAGCCTTCAACCCATTTAGCTATAAGCTTATCTGTAATGAACCTATAGAAATGTACTCTTTTTTCCTTTTTGTTGGTTAACTGGTCTTGAGTTATATATACATAGACCACATTCCTTGTAGAAGGAAGGAAGACACAAGCATGTGCCCACACACACACACTCACATACGCACAGCATTGGTTTCCCACCCACCCTTTCTGCAGTGTATTTATATTGCTCTGCATGTAAAGACCAAAATAATTTGAGAGACAGAAAATATTTTACTTCACAAGATTCATATTTGATCATAACAAATTTAGTTTTGAGGATTAAGGATAAAACACCATAAATATAGAAGTACTCCCTTATGGTCAACATTGAACCTAAAAAAATATCTAGAATCGATTTAAGACTGAATTGAAGTTTCAGTAGAGTACCAACCAGGTCTTTATGCTGGCTGATAAAAAGAAAAGTAAATTGCTTTCTGATAAACAATTATTACAGAAGGTCTTCTACTTAAATCATATATGCATTTTATTCACATCCTTCTCTGTGTTTGAAGAGTGCAGTGTTTATTTGGGGGAGGTTTATGTCAATTATCTAATCAGAAGCAGACCACAGGCTCTGCCAGAGATATTTTGGAATGTATGGTCTACTTCAAAGGAAGGTTCCATGTCTCCTTACCCAGATTAACCCAATTTTTCATAGTGAAGAGCAAGGTAATTAGATTTTCTCTTTCAGAGCAAAAATTATTTCTAGGCTGGATTTAATGGGTCATATTTCTCTGCTCAGTGAGTTTCACAATGATCACTCCACTCTGGAAAATGTAACTCAATGACCCACCATTGTGCCAAGGCTTCTGAGGGTCACCACAGAAGCAGGTCAGATGGCAGCCGAGCTCCAGATGCAGCTGGACAAAATGTGAAGTTGGTGTCTATGACACACACCAAGATCCAAGCCCACCAGTCAGCCGGTGTCAGGAGCCTTCAGGCCAACATTTTTGTTTATTTGTAATGGAAAACTCAAGGAGGAAAAAACAGGAGACTGGGTGCCAGTGGAATGTGGTAGAAGTTTCAATCATGTTCAATCATGGGGGAGAATCCAAAGAAGCCATGCAGAAGAGGGCCTTTCTTTGAAAGGCAAGGCAGTAAATCCATATCTAAAATCCCAGACAAATTTCCTCTCCTCTTCCCTCGTCTATGTGCTTTTCTGACTTTGTTGGAAGCAGGAGGAACTGAGGACAGGAACCCAGAACAGGTGGAGTAGTGGTGTCAGGGGAAGCCCAGTAGAAAGCAAAAAGGGCCTGGGGGTGGGGAGCACAGTTGAGATATGAATGACACTCTCTAGGAAATTAGGGAGTGTTTTTCATTTCATCCCAACCCCTTTCACTCAGATAATTCCCATTCTTCCTTCAAGTCTCAGCTTAGATATCACTTCCTCAGGAAAGCCTGATAGACTCACGTTTGGCTTATTCCCTTACCTTTCTCTGTGCTCCAGTAATGCCCAATACTTTCTCTAAGGCAGCATTATCACACTGAATTGTAATATTTATTTTTTACCTGCCTTCTAGACTGTAAAAGGAGCCCTGGTGGTGCAGTGGTTAAGCATTCAGCTGCTAACCAAAAGGTCAGTGGTTCAAACCCACCAGATGCTCTGTGGGAGACAGATGTGGCAGTCTGCTTTCACAAAGATTTGCAGTTTGGAAACCCTATGGGGTAGATCTACTCTGGCCTATAGCGTCGACAAGTCGGAATCAACTTGACGGCAGTGGGTTCTACTAGACTGCAGGCTTCATAGAACCGGGACTGTATCTCTCATGTTTATAATTTTATCCTCTTTGCCTAGTACTTTGTCTGTTATGTTGTTGTTAGGTGCTGTTGAGTAGGTTCCAACTCATAGCAACCCTGTGTACAACAGAATGAAACACTGCCCAGTCCTGTGCCTTCCTCAGTTAGAACAATTGACTGCTAACTGAAAGGTCAGTGTTTCAAAACCACTAGCAGCTCCAAGGGAGAAAGATGTGGCAGTCTGCTTCCGTAGAGATTTACAGCCTTGGAAATTCTATGGGGAAGTTCTACTCTGTCCTATAGGAACCAACTCGACGGCAGTGGGTGGTGTGGTGACTACTCAGAAAACATGTTTTAAGGAATAGGTTAAGATAGTCATGGAAATACACACTAGCCTAAAAGCTCACACCCTGAAAGAAAGCAGAAACTCAAATACTGGATTTAATAAAAATCAAACATTGTCTTGAAATTAAGCTAATGTGCTTTTTTTCCCCCACCCTTCTACTTTCTTCAGTTTGATTTTCATGAGACTTTGGATCAAAGAGGGACTTTTGAGTTCATGTCTATACTTATGGTCACCAGAAACTTCTAAGACATGTTCAAAGGGTGACTTTGAGGCCATACTCATGGGGGTGTTCTGTCTACACTGTGGTCAGATTAAACTGGCTGATCCACTGATCTTGCCACTGTGCAGATGGACAATGACCTAAAAGCAGTGTCTAAAACTGCTCTTGGAGGCTATGTACTACCAAGTCTGTTGGTTTCTAAAGGAAAATATTTGGTCCTATGTTGTGAAAAAATGGAGCAATAGAAACTAGAAGATATCTGGCAACGGAGCACATTTAATCTGCCAGATAAAATGCTTCTGGTCCTAAAGGCTGATGAAAGTTACTTGAAAGTCTAGATGTTGGTTGATCTTATCCAGATACCATTATGGGACATATAAAATATTTGAAGAAAGGTTATAGTCCAAGGGGGGGAATCATCTTGGCCGCTACTGGAAGAAGTCTTTTTGATCATATTTTATGCACTACAGATGCTTAGATGATCTGAAGGACAACCTTGCACCTTCAGTAATTTGAAATGAGATCCTCTGTAAACAGTAGATTTCCATAGCTGCACAATTTTTAAAAAAATCTGTGTTATTCTGCAATACTGGCTTAATTTGTGGGGCAGGAGGTGGAGAGTGAGGAATAGGGGAGAGCTGTAGGAAATAGTGACCTCAAAATATATATTAGCATTTCCATCATTTTAAAAAATGTAAAAAAAAAAAAAAAAAAGAAAGACTAATAATGTAACGTGGATGATGGAATACATTCCTTAGAAATTTTTAAATGGTAACATAAAACCCCATAACCAGTGGAAGGGAAGGGAGGAGGAAAGAGATGCAAACTATTCACTTGCTTTCAGTAGCTAGAATTTAGTTGTTTTCTATTCAGCTTAGACTATACTTAGAGGGAGAAGAACCATTTTGAATGACTTGATCGTTTAATTCAGTCCCTAAATTTGCCAAGTTTATCAATAACTCTGATTTATTCCCTCCAATAAATTCGCCTGTTTTTCTCTGCACACATAGCCTCAGATGCATCCTTGCTGGTGAACCACAAGCATCCCTTGTCTCGACTGGATATATAGTCACCTAAGCCATATGTCTTCATCCAACCATTCGTTCAACAAGTATTTGCTAAACTCTTAGTATGGGCTACACCCTGTGCTCTTCTAGGAATTGAAGGGTGAGTGAAACAAACCCAGTCTCTATTTTAGTGAAGCTTATAGTCAAGTTTACAAAAATGAAATCTCGATTGTTAAACACATGCACACACACACACACACACTGTAATAAAGGATTTATTTAAGGAAGGTACATGTATATGGCTTAGATATTCTTTTTGCTTTAGGAGATTCTTATAATTTTTAAGATGAGATTAAGTTTTGTTTAATATTGCCTTTTTAAAATAGATGTTGAGGCAGAATTCTGCCCACTCCCCACAAAAAAGGAAACAAATAAAAGCCTGTAGGAAAAAAAGGCATTTTCACTCCATTTTTATCTCTTACAGTTTATTGAAAATGACCAAAGGAATACCCACTCACAGAAAACCAATATTCAAAGAAATAGCTCAAAACCACAAAAACACAACTAGGCAGATAATTGTCAAATACAGTGAAATCTAAAACTAAATGAGGAAGGATGTCAAGAGCTGACACAGACTCCCCAGACCCAGGAAAGGACACAGATTTTTCTAAAAGTAAGCATCACAGTCCTAAAAGGTCTAGCCAATCCCTTCAGTCGATTGATGAGCACTAGTCTTAGGGACCCACGCAGGAAAAAGAGGGACATGTTACTCTGGAGACCCAGTCGCTCCAGCAAAACAGTGCTGTCTCTGAGAAGAGAGCCCAGGGAGGAGAGAGACAGAAGGGAGCAAAGAGGATAGTATGACACAACAGAAGGGGATGGCGGGAAGTGAGCTGGCGAGCTCAGGAGACAAGTGGAAGAAAATCAAACTCATTGCAGACACAGGAACATCAGTGTAGAAGCCACACAAAGTAGAATCAACATAACAGGAAGTAAAAGCAGGGGCACAGAAGACACATTTGAAAAAATTACACAAAATGGATTGAAATTATTTAAAAGATAAAATAATACTAGATAAGGTAATAAATATGGAAGAGAACCAAAGGAGAACAACATACACTTAATTGGTGCTTCTGATTAAGACAGCAGAACAAATGGAGAAAATATTAAAAGATATCATAGAATAAAATGTTCCTAACAGAATGAAGTGGCTCTGTAAACTGAACGGGTTCACCATGCCCCAGGAAAAAAAATTGAAAAACCAACACCAATGACGTGGTGAACCTCAAAGATAAATAATCCTATATATGCATCTAAAGAGGAAAAACACGTCATCCACAAGGCAGGAAGTCTGAGTTCAAGCTTCTCCTTAGCAACGTTCAGCACCAGAGTAGACGACAGCATTGTCTACAAAGTTCTGAGGGAGAGTGTCTCATCCAGATAGTTCTCCTTCAGCAAAAAGTCAGGAGATATACATACTCTAATCAGTTTTTAAAAAAAAACAAAAATCACCAACTACTACAACCCCCATGAGTTTTTCCTGAAAGCATTACTTAACTTAAAAATATCCAGCTCACTAAAAAAAAGTAGTAAAACTCGAAGACAAGGAACTCATGAAGGGAGAAAGTAAGTAGTAAAACTCAAGGACAAGGAAGTCATGAAGGGAGAAAGTAAGTAGTAAAACTCAAGGACAAGGAAGTCATGAAGGGAGAAAGTAAGTAGTAAAACTCAGGGACAAGGAGGTCATGAAGGGAGAAAGTAAGTAGTAAAACTCAAGGACAAGGAACTCATGAAGGGAGAACGTGTAGAAAAAGGATTAGCAGTGATTTAAATATAAAGCTAGGGCTAAGCAACTGTGAGAATTATGATTACAAAATGTTGATGATATAAACTGCGACAATGTAAAAATAATAATATAATTTAAAAAATTATAAAACAGACTGGACAGAGTGTGAGAAAGGAAGAGCCTTTGAGAAAAAGTGTAAGTGTACAAGCTTCCCTGTGTTTTACGGCAGAGTCAGATAATGTGTGAAGTTGGCGTCTGAAGTTAAAACAACGGCAATAATAATCCCAGCCTTTTAATGTTTTTCATAATTTTAAGATTTTAAAACGAATATATCTTGTAAAGAAGCATCTATTGCATGCCCATCAACTTAGATTTAAGCTCAGTTTCTTCCTCTTTGTTAAACTGAAGTAATTTTTACCATTATTATAATATGTACATAATTATTTCTATCTATGCATCCATCTATCTAACCATCTATCTATCCTTCTATATATTCATAGAGATATATGGAATTAAGTTCAGCAAATGTTAATAAAACTTATTTCTGAATGTGAGATGTAAGGTTTTCTTTTCTTTTTAAATACGTTCTTTGTACTTTTTTTGTTGTTTAAATTTTTAACGAGTCCACAGCATATTTTTCTTCAAAGATTTAGCAGTTAATTCTTATAAAAATTGTCAACCTGCAGCACAGTGAACTCCCCTGTTGGCCAGACACTTATAAAGAAAGATTCTAGGTTATCAATAAAATTGTTAAGACTAAAATCACAAAAGAAACTTCAGTGCCTGACAATCTTTGTGGCACTTCACCAGTGAGTGCCAATCTTTGGACACCTGTATATTATATCGTGCACAGTACTGCTTGCTAAGCTGAAGTGATATATTGAGAGGAAATCAGAAATGTTCATTTTTAGGATGTTTTTGTTTGATGAAGTACCAATAACTATCTTCTTACTATGCCAATGGCTGGGCCCAAAATGAGGTTTGCCTGACATGTGTGAAAGTGCAATCTCTCTGTGCTTTGCACTGACAACCAATTAATTTGGGGAATGAAAATGCATAAATGCAATGAATCAGACTTTCCAGAATTTCTAGAATCACATGTCTGAGCAGCACATCGTCAATTTGATCCGTTCACTTGTCAGACTTATTGCCTGGCATGGTATGAGCAAGATATTTAGTATGCTGACTGAGGTCTTATTCTTCGGTGGACTCTTAGAATACAGTGATTTTTAATAATCAACTTGACGAAATTTAATGTTATACTTTTGTTAAAGAAAGATACTATCTTGCTTAGCATACTCCTGGAATGCTGGAGATGCTCAATAATTGTTACATAAGTGAATGCTAACACTTATTATAAATAATCGAAGACATCGGTACTCCCTAATGTAAGTATTATATTTATAATACTTTTAGAACATCTCTTACTATCTCCTTTTCAGACTTCCTCCCCAAATACTAAAACAACTTGTTCTACTTCATTTGAAGAAAAAAATTTAGTGTATTTTTCACGCTCCAGTTTCAATTTTGTAGTATGGTGGTTGTGTCTATTTCCCTGACTAGACTGTATGTTCTTTGAAGGCAGAAAGTACACCTTCATTTACCTTTGTTTCCCTCTCTCTTCACTCTGACTGGTTTAGTACTTTACACCTGGGAGCGTCTGTCTCAAGTCAGTAATTGTGGAATTGACTTGAGAGGAAACTGATGGGTAGTTCTATAGAAATTGACTTGGCATGATCCCTCCTGCCTTTCAACCTCACTTATCTAATAGGCGTGTGGACAGGGTCAAATATGATCATCAAGGTGAAACAAGTAGGGACACTGTAAAGTTCTAAAACAGAGTTCGTGGTTATTACCACACCCATCCATAGGCCAGGAAGTCCAACTTTGGAGCCCTTCAGCAAACATTCTAGAATATCTCCCTTTATCCAATTTACCCATTATCATTCACCAAATAAACTGATTTCCCCTAGAACAGTACCTCCCCCATGGGCCGTCTACCTCCCTTAAAATCCCAGGGTTGCTGAAGGCTTGGGGAGAATTTATTTTTAGCACTCTCTTCCTGTATAGACATAGACATCACACCAAAAGTGGAATTTGTATAATTTTTATCTAAAAGGTGTTGAAGAGAACAAATCCAAACAAGTGTCTTAGGCACTATGTACTCAAAAGAATGAATAAAATATCCAGATATTTGCACGTTTCACGGGTTCATTTTGACCATAGCCACAGAGCACAGCAAACACCTCCATGAAAAGTAAAAATCCAGTCCCTTAGATGACTGATTTGAACAGCCAAACACTGGGTACCATGTAATCCAAACATCTGGGTGATTGAATGTGAGTTCTTCCCCTCCCCTTTTATCCAGATGGCTTCAGCAATAGATAAAGCAGGGGGCCTTTTCCCCATTTTACATGGTGCTTGGTGGTGTAGAATTCAGCTTTTGTGCTGTTCTTTTTCCCCCTCTTGCTATTGCCTGGATCTCATTAGAAACCATTAGTGATGTAATAGTAAACCTATGGAATCTTAAACATGCTTTTAAAATCCTGTGGAATAAAGATGTCTCCCACCAAACCAAAAATGCAGTGGGAATAGACAAAGTTACATTTCTTTACCAAAAAAAAAAAAAAAAGAAAATGACTCATTCCATAGTTTCCAAACTGTTTTGACTAAAGCTTCTCAAAATAAACTTGCTGCAATATGCAGTCTTTGATGTCTGGCTTTGAAAAAAAAATCATTTCTCAAAGATACAATTCAATCCTTTTTGGGTGTTCATGTACTTTTGCAGATTAACCTACTTTTATTCCAACCAGTGAATGACACGATATTAAATAGCCGTCAGCCCAAGAAAGAAACGTATGTTTGAAGTGGTCTTAACTCCACATAAACCAAATATAAAGAACATGCCATATGATTTTTTTAATTTACCACAAAAATAGAACTTCCAGAACATTACCAGAAGGGGGATTTGGTCCATTAAGAAAAACAAAACAGTTTAGATGTCATGAAAGTGGAAGATGACGGGTACATTTAAGCTTAGTAATGATATTTTTGATTCATATGCTATTTCCTAGGCTAGGCAGCATTTTTAATATTTCACAGTCTTGCACCTTAATCCTTGAAGGGTAATTCAAGTTTCAGAGTATACATACTACAGTTTGTCTGGGGTGGCGATTTCCCATTGACTTGCCTCCGGCTTCTTTTGTATTCTTCCGGCTGGGGGACTCAAAGGTGGTCGTTTATTAAGTCCAGGTCTATACATAGCCACTGAAACAACTGGTTTCCAAACAAATCTTTTTTGAAAAAAAATCCAAACAACCAATTTTTGTGCAGTTGATCAAACTGACTTAAGACACCAATTGCTTCTGTTCAAACAACAGTGGATGAAGTAACCTTTTTCTATGTTTTCAGTCAGTATTTCCCTTTGGAGTGGTGGCAAGAGGCTAGATTTTTAAGACCTGCATTCTCTTTCCAGCACTTCTACCTCTATCTGATGCTTGAGCAACTATCTTAACCTCTCAAGCCTCCGTTTTCTCATCTATAAATGGAGATAAAAAATACTCACCTCATGGGCATTTGACACGTAATTGTCTTATAAAAACCCGTTAACCATTGAGTTAATTCTGACTCATAGCTTCTCCCGCAGAGTGATTGGTGGGTTCAAACCTCCGACTCTTTAGTTAGCAACCATGTGCTTAACCATTGCGCCACCAGGGCTCACTAATTGGCATACAATAAATGGGAATTTCTTCCCAGTCGCCCCTTAATGGTACACATGGAGTTTTCTACTTTGTCCCCATTTTACATTGTGATGGTCACTCCTCAACAATGTGAAGAGAATATTTGACACCAAATCCATTGTTAAGGTGTCATGGAGTCAGTTAGGACCCATAGCGACCCCATGTATAACAGAAAGAAGTGTTGCTCGGTCCTGTGCCACCCTCACAGTAGTAGGTATGTTTGAGCCCATTGATGCAACCGCTGTGTCAATCCATCTCATTGAGGGTCTTCCTCTTTTTCGCTGACCCTCTACCTTACCAAGCACGATGCCTTCCCCAAGGATTGGTCTCGCTTAATAACATATCCAAAGCAAAAGAGACAAAGTCTCGCCATCCTCGCTTCTAAGGAGCAATCAAGCGGTACTTCTTCCAAGGCAGATTTGTTCGTTCTTCCGGCCATCCATGGTATATTCAGTATTCTTTGCCAACCCCATAATTCAAAGGCATCTTCTTCTTTAGTTTTCCTTATTCATTGTTCAGCTTGCGTATGCATATGAGGTGACTGACTTGGGTCAGGCTCACCTTAGTCCTCAAAGTGACATCTTTGCTTTTTAAGATTTTAAAGAGCTTTTTTGCAGCAGATTTGCCCAATACAATATGTCATTTGATTTTTTGACTGCTGCTTCCGTGGGTGTTGATTGTGGATCCAAGTAATAGTCCAATAGATCCACTGGACTATTATAAATATTAGAATTTAAGATACGTCTCTCTTGCTCAGATCCAAGGTCTGAAGCCTGGTGTCTATGATGATGGCAAGAAAAGACCATTGCTGGAATTTTTGTTATTCCTGAGACTTTTAAAACCTCCAGAAGTTAATATTGTTCCACAACATTCCTACCCTTCCTCCAAAGGCCCTTTCAATCTGTTATCCAATAACATAACTAAACTCCTCTGGAACCTATATGCATTTTTAGCCTGGTACCAACATTTAAAGTAAAGTATTCTAAATGTTTACTGCCCACAATGGGAAGAAGGTCTTCTATTATTTGGCCTGGAACTATCATTTTAAAGCATTAAGAATTCCCTAAAGTGAGAATGAGAGGAAGACAAGGGAACTAATGTTTATAAAATGACAGCAAAGTTTAATAGAGAATGGATGGACTCATGTGCAGATGGACCTGACTTCATTCCAACTTGGTCTCTTTTGAGCACGTAGAGTTGTTATACAGATGTCATGCATTCACATTAAAGCAAATATACTTTGTTCCAAAACATTGATAACTCTGCTAGTTGTCAAAGGTAAGCTTGGTTAACTTTGGTAACTGTAGTAGAAACTTAATTTTGGATCTTCTCTCTCAAAAAATGTATTTTAAAAAATGATCGGGGTAGTTCAAGGTCTTTAAATTGCTGTAAAACATCTAATTTAAAGAGGACTGAGAACCAAAAGGTCAACAATTACTCTAAAGCAAAGATGAGAAGGTAAGGGGGCAGGGAAACTAGAGTAGGGGAAGCAGAACAACCAGAATACAATTAAAGAAGACTGTTGACACATTGTGAAAAATGTAACTAATGTGGCTGAACAATTTGTGTAGACATTGTCAAATGGGAACCTAATTTGCTGTGTAAACTTTCACTGAAAACACAACAAAATATTATTTTTTAAAAAAAAAAGAGGGGTGAGAGGAATTAGTATCTTTTTATCTGTGTAAGGATAATTTCACAGTCTAACTTTCAGATATTTGGATGTCTTATGATACGTATACTTTTCCAGAAAAACAGGAAGATTTGTCTTTTAGTGAAATCATTTGGAATTGAGCGTTAGTTTGCTCAATTTGTAAAACTGTATTCAATTATGTGATTAATGTAAAGGCCCCTAATCATATAATTTCCCAAGGTCATTTTATACTTAAAATAAAACATGATCTTGGCCCTTCCTGTAGATTAATCTCCCAAATGATGTGTTAGTTATTTGTAGCTCAATTCTTAGACCCAAGGTCAGAGTGTTGTGACCAACAGAGCATCCTTCTACGGAAGAACCTGAGGGGTTACTCCTTCTGCGGTTAATCTTTCCTTTCTGATCTATATGCAGTGGCTGGGGCCTCCACCTCAATATTTCTGAGAATCCCCAAGGAAGTAGCAAAGTGGAAGGAGGTGACATGTTGTTCTGTCACCTCCTATTCCAAATTCCTGTCACCTGACTTACAGTTTCTTGCTCTTACAAATTCAGTTCAATCTCCCTCAGCTTCACTCTAAGCATGGAAAAGTTCCTTTCTTCCTCATCACCACCAACACAAAGCCGCCGTGTTTAACAGACTCTGATGGGTTATTTGGGATGGTAGAAGAGCGTTACAGCCATTACTCGGTCTTAGCTTCAGGCTGAGTATTAGACATGGTGGTCAGTGGGGCCTAAAGAGAAAGGGGGCTCATGGAACATTACCTGAGACTGGTATGGCTGAGGAGAAAAATTAGTGTTTTAGCTCTTTGCCTTTATTCTCTTCCGTCTAATTTTTTTAAGCACTCCAGTCTTCTGACATTTTATTTATGAAAGGGAAGGTGGAAGACAGAGGGTGTCTGGGTGACATCACACTTGCCCCTTGAATGCGCCCATCAAGAGTCCCCATCTTGGCATCTGTTGGCTCAAACACACTGCACCATCCCAAAGGGCCTTTTGGTTCTGCAATGCTGCAATTCTGTGGAATGGTGGTTTAGGGCTTATCTTTCCCAGCAGCACCTGCTTCTTCATTTACACCAGGATTTCTTAAATTCTTTGCAGTCTGTTTCCCTTAGTATTATATTCCCAGCGTCTAGCGCCATGCCTGTTTTGTTTTGTTTTTTAATGTTTTATTGTGTTTATGGTGAAGGTTCGCAAACAGTGTAGGTTCCCATTCAACAATTTCTACACAAATTGTTCAGTGACAGTCTTTACAATGCGTGAACATTCTCATTATTTCTGTTGTGGTGGTTCCATTTCCATTAATCGAGTTTCCCTGTCGCTTACCTTCTCATCTTTGTTTCAAAGTAATTGTTGACCATTAGGTTCTTCCATGTCATTTTGAGGGAGGAGAGGGGGTGTGTTCACCTTTTACAGCCACAAAGGAAGGTCAAAATTTTACCTAAACAGGATAGTCATCCACCCTGGGTTTATGCCTTTAGCAGCTCTAAGAAGCAACAGACGCTTGTCATTTGTTTTTCTTTAACTTTGGCCAGGTTGATTCTTAGGCAGAGCTTCCTTCCTCACTGACCAGCTGCATTTCAGGGGTCAGTAGATGTATTTTTCCCTTTCAATCTCTGTATACATAGTTGAGAAAATTAATCGGGCAGTATTGGGCAGAATGTTTGGAGATTAGGAAGAGAATAGAAGCAGAGAATGGGAGTTTGCTGACACTGACTGAACATTTTCTTCATGCTCGGCACCATACTGCCACCTGCTAGCTCCTTTCATTCCCAAACCCACCCTGAAAGGTAGACATCTTCCACTTTTTACAGAGAAATTGAACAATTTGCCAAAGCCACCCAGCAAGTAAGTGGCGGGTCTGGAATTCAAACCCAGATGTGTCTGACTTTAAAACCCTTGCTCATTTCTTAAAACAAGAAAAGTATCCCACTAGGATCCTGGTAGGCATAAGAACCAAAAAACCAGTTGCCATCAAGTTGACTCCAACTCATGGCGACCCACGTGTGTCAGAGCAGAATTGTGTTTCATAGGGTTTTCAGTGGCTGATTTTTCCAAGTAGATCACCAGGCTTTTCTTCTGAGGCACCATCTCTGTGGACTCAAACCTCCAACCATTTGGTTAATGGCCGAGCATGTTAATTGTTTGCACCACTCAGGGTACTGCAGATACAAAAAAGTGCCCATCAGTGGTGAGAGTGGAGATAAAATGCTGTAATGACCCAAACGGCCCAAGTAGAATCTTCTGGATTGGATGACTGTTGGTTGTATTTGCGGTGAAAGAGGGGGTGACATTTAAGGTGACACTGACATTTTGAGTCTTTCAGAGGATCAGGAGAAGAAGGAACAAGAATGTCAGTCAGAGGCCCTGTTTGGGGAAGATGATGGGAGGTCAACGAAGGACCTTTCTCGCCTGCTTTGGGAGGTGGAGGTTGGGATTGGCCTTTCCTCCTTGCTTCTGTTTAAAGCTCTTTGATTTTAAACTCTCGGGCCTCCTACAGAATCTGAATTGGGTATCCCCCCAGCCGCTCGGCTTTTATAACCCAAGAAGGGCAACATGTTCAATAGACTACCGCCAAAGAGCCTTTTTGGGCAGATTTATTTATTCCTCTTGCCCGTAAATGGGCCAAGGGGGCAGGTATCTGGTTTTTGTTACTGTGTTGAAGTACAATTATGGTTTAGTTTATGTGAATGGGCCAGCACTGCATCTGCACTGAAATTACACTGCGTCGAAACAGAGGGCTCTGTGGCACTTTTCTTGCTAAAAAGTTGTTAAGTTTGGCAACCCTCACTCTGCTCCAGTCAAACATTTTCTTCGCCATATTAGGTTATATGGAAAGAAGCCAACCTCACAGCTGGTGTATGAGTATGTCTTCTGTACTGAGGCGGTTTTCCCGAGAGCCTTTTCTCACTGGCCTAAAAGAAAAAGAGACAAATGTGGTTCAGAGTGTATTTTGAAATATGGCTGGAGAGAAAATAAAAACTCACCCATCCAAAAAAGAAACCAGAAGCAGATTTTAAAGCTGGAAGATTTGGGTATTTGGTTGTTTATTATTGAAAGATTGTCTAGATGTATGAAAAGCCCAGCCAACCTTATGACAGAGACAGGGAAGGGCATTAGAACGGCACCATCACATCCCATGGTGTTATTTTTTATGATGTTCTTACCACTTATGCAGAGTCTCTGGAGTTAGAAAAGCCCGGTTTGAGTTCTGGCTCCATTATCTTCCGAGTAATCCTAGACATGGAGCTTCATTTCATTGTTTGTCGAATGGAGATGCTAATACCGTCTACCTCTCTGGGTCCTTAGGAGAAGCAAATGAGATAACGCACGATTCAACTATTAGAATATTCGAACTGCAACTTTTGGAGGGACAGCAGAGAAGTAACTTTCAGGTCTCTTCCTGATTGCTTTGGTACAGTGGTCTGCTCTTCATGCAGAACTTGCCCCTTATTCTGATTTGACAGCTACTAATTATTCATCTGTATTTTCATTTATTTATTCAACTTATTGAGCATTTATCAAGTGCCAAGCTTTTAATGGAGCCCTGGTGGCGTAGTGGTTAAGCCTTCGGCTGCTAACCAAAAGGTCAGCAGTTTGAATCCACCATCCGCTCCTTGGAAACCCTGTGGGGCAGTTCTACTCCGTCCTATAGGGTCGCTATGAGTTGGAATCCCCTCGACGGCAGCGGGTTTGGTTTCGAAGCTCTTAAGGAATACCATCTCTGCAAATAGATGATAAGCCTGTGAGACTTCCTCTACTGTCTATCGTTAGACACTTTTTTGAAATATTTTGGCTGTTGCTTGGTCATTCATTCCATCCATGTGTACTGAGTGACTGCTCTATGCCAGACATCTGCAAAGTGCTGAGGAATGAATGGACTTGCAGTCTGGTCAGAAAACAAATCTAAACAGATAAATACCTTAATGTATGTCATTCCAAACTGTGATTGTACCATGAAGCTAAATAACAGAGAGCTTTAAAAAGGAAGCCGCCAACCATCTGTCAGTCTGTTGTACTGTGTGGTCTGTTGTACTGCGTGGCTTGCCTGTTGCTGTGAGGCTGGAAGCCATGCCACCAGTATTTTAATAGCAACGGGGTCACCTATGGTAGACAGGTTACAGTGGCGCTTCCAGAGTAAGAAAGACTAGAAAGGAAGGCCTGGTGATCTACTTGCGAAAATTAACCCATGAAGACCTAACGGATCACAACAAAACATTGCCTGATATTGTGCTGGAAGATGAGCCTCCTAGGTGAGAAGGCACCATGCAGTAGCTGCAACAACAGACTCAAACATACCAGTGATCATGGAGATGGCGCAGCGCTGGGCAACATTTCGTTCTGTTGTAAATAAGGATGCCATGAGGCAGAGCTGATACAAGGGCCGTTAACGACAGTAAAAGGGAAGAACATGGGAATTAAATCTTAAAAACCTGTATGTCTAATTCAACAATTTTCAATTTCCTATAACCTTGGCATTAAATGGATAGGATACTTGAGGCCTTTAATAGCTGTCTTGTGCTTGTGCTATAAGACAAAATCAGCCTTTTGGGGATATTGCAATTACCATTCCAACTTTGGCTTTGTGGGTTTAGGGACGGCTAAAAGCTATCCACGTAAGAACGGTGCCAGTGTTACTTGGTGGAGATGGGGGAATAATTTTAGTCTTAGAGAACAGCACCCCACCCGCCCAGGCTTTGTGGTCTGAAAGAGTTGGGCCAATTCAGGAAATCTGAAGAAAGGCCAGTGTGACTAGATCAAGGAAGAGCAGCAGGAGCGTAAGCTGAAGAGGTAGGCAGGGGCCAGATCGTGCACGACCTTGTAGGCCATGGGAAAGAATTGGAGTTATATTCTAAATGCTATAGTAAGTTATTGAAACATTTTAAGCAGGGCAGTGGCATGATCTGAGTGATTTTTTTTTTTTTTTTTTTTTAAGTCATTGATTGCAGGCCAGATTGGAACAGGGAGACCAGTTAAGACGCTTCTGGACTGGTCCAGATGAGACGATGGTGACTTGCATTGGGTGGTGGCAATAATGATGAAGATAGATGGACCATTTCAAGCAAATACTCTGAAGGGAGCATGACCTGGATTTACTAATTTATCATGTGGGCAGTGGTGGGGTAGAAGGAGTTGTCCAGAGTGACTCCCAGGTTCACGACTTCATCAACCAGGTGTATGTTGGTTCCATTTGCTAAGATGGGAAAAAGACTAGGGCAATATGGACTCTGTTTAATTACATTGTTTCCTAAAAGAAAGGGGAGCAGTGTTGAGTTTTTTGTGAGATATAGAGAGGAAATAAATGTGTAAAGTTTAATCCTTGTCCTCAGAGTGCTTGCAACCCAGGCATTAAACCCACGGTTGACTCTTCTTTACTAGGTCTTCTCTAACCACTGAAAGCTCTGATCTGATGTTATGGGTTCCTCACTGCTAGGACTTATTCTCTCTCCCACCGCCTGTGTGTGTACATATAACATCTTTGATTATAATGGTTTAATTTGCTGCACGTTTGATTTTTCTCGTTTATCAAGGCTCAACTAGATGAATCTCAAAAATCAGTTTTTTAAAGGCAAGATTTTTTTTTTTTTTTAGTGCTTTTATAATCTTGGCAGCAAATGGATGATCCTAGAGATCTTTACTATTTCTTTCGCTATTATTTGCTTGCAAGATTTATCAATACTTTGGTGGCATTGCTGTTACTGTTCCAACTCTGCCATTTGGTTGTTTGGAAACAAGAACAATTTACAAAAAGAAAATGTGAACAATTTGATGCCCCTGAGATACTTTGGTGGAAACCCTGGTGGTGCAGAGGTTAAGAGCTATGGCTGCTAACCAAAGGTCAGTGGTTCGAACCCACCAGGCGCTCCTTGGAATCCCTATGGGGCAGTTCTACTCTGTCCTATAGGATCACTATGAGTCAGAATCGATTTGATGGCAACGGGTTTGGTTTTTTTTTTTTTTTGAGAAACTGGTAGAACATTAAGTGCTCTACATTACTTAGCAATTCAAAATAAAATGATAGATTTTAGCCATAAAGACTTATGTACAAGAATGTACATCGCAGCATTATTTGTAAATGTCCAAGCTTGAAATATTCTAAAGGTCCAGTTATAGGGGAATAATTACATGAACTATGAAGCTACAAATCCGTCAAAAGACTGTTGTTGTCGGTAGGTGCCATTGAGTGAATTCTGACTCATAGCAACACTATGTACAACAGAATGAAACACTGCCCAGTCCTGCTCCATCCTCATAATTGTTGTTATGCATGAGCCCATTGTGACAGCCAGGGTGTCAATCCATCTGGTGGAGGGTCTTCTTCTTTTTCTCTGACCCTTTACTTTATCAAGCATGATGTCCTTCTCCAAGGACTGATCCCTCCTGATAACATGTCCAAAGTATGTGAGACAAAGTCTTGCCATCCCTGCTCCTAAGGAGCACTCTGGCTGTATTTCTTCCAAGACAGATTTGTTCGTTCTTTTGTCAGTCCATGGTATATTCAATATTCTTCACCAACACCATAATTCAGATGCATCAATTCTTCTTTGGTCTTCCTTTGCCCAGCTTTTGCATGCGTATGAGGTGATTGAAAACAGTATGGCTTGGGTCAGGTGTATCTTAGTCTTCAAGGTGACATCTTTGCTTTTTAACACTTTAAAGAAGTCTTTTGCAGCAGAATTGCCTGTTGAATTGTGTCGTTTGATTTCTGGACTGCTGCTTTCATGGGTGTTGACTGTGGATCCAAGTAAAATGAAATGTTAAAAAACTAGTGTAGGAAAACATGTATGATGATAAGTGAGAAAGTTAAATACCAACACTCATCTGTCAGTTTGTCGTACTGTGGTGGCTATTTCAAATACCAGCAAGCTTACCCATGGTGGACAGGTTTCAGACTAAGACAGACTGGGAAGAATGACCTGCTGATCTACTTCTGAAAAAATTGGCCAGTGAAAACCTTATGAATAAGAGGAGAATATTGTCTGATATAGCACCAGAAGATGAGCCTCTCAGGTTGGAAGGCACTCAAAATACAACAGGGGAAGAGCTGCCTCCTCAAAGTAGAGTGGACCTTAATGACGTAGATGGAGTAAAGCTTTCAGGACCTTCATTTGCTGATGTGGCATGATTCAAAATGAGAAGAAATAGCTGCAAACATCCATTAATAATTGCAATGTAGAATGTATGAAGTATAAATCTAGATAAATTAAGAAGTTGTCAAAAATGAAATAGAATGCTTGAAGGTCAATATCCTAGACATTAGTGAGCTGAAATGAACTGCTGTTGGCAATTTTGAATCAGACAACCATATGGTTTACTATGCTGAGAATGACAAATTCGAGAGGAAAGATGTTGCATTCATAGTCAAAAAAGAGCATTTCAAGATGTGTCTTGAAGTATAGCACTGTCAGTGATAAGATAATACCCATACGCCTACAAGGAAAATCAGTTAATACAACTATTAATCAAATTTACTCATGAACCACTAATACCAAAGATGAAGCGACTGAAGATTTTTACCAACTTCTGCAGTCTGAAATTGATCAAACATGAAATCAAAATGCATTGATAATTACTGGTGATTGGAATGCAAAAGTTGGAAGCAAAGAAGAAGGATCAGTAGTTGGAAAACGCGGCCTTGGTAATAGAAACTGTACCAGAGATCGCATGATAGAATTTTGCAAGACCAACAACCTATTCATTGGAAATACCTCTTTTCAACAACATAAAAGGCAACTATACATGTGAACCTGACTGGATGGAATATACGGGAATCAAATCGGCTTCTTCTGTGGAAAAAGATGATGGAGAAGCTCAAAATCATCAGTCAGAACAAGGCCAGGGGCCAACTGAGGAACACACATCAATTGCTCATATGCAAGTTCAAACTGAAGCTGAAGAAAACTAAAACAAGTCCATGGGAGCCAAAGCACGACCTTGAATGTATCCCACCTAAATTTAAAGACTATCTCAAGAATAGATTTGACTCATTGAACACTAATCACCGAAGACCAGACGAGTTGTGGGATGACATCATAGAAGAAGAAAGCAAAAGGTCATAAAAAGACAGAAAAGAAAAGAAAAAAAAAAAGACCAAAATGGATGTCAGAAAAGACTCTGAAACTTATTCTTGAACATAGAGAAGCTAAAGCAAAAGGAAGAACTGATCACATAAAAAAGCTGAACAGAAGATTTCAAAGGGCGGCTCTAGAAGACAGAGCAAAGTATTATAATAAAATGTGCAAAGCTCTAGATTTAGAAAACCAAAAAGGAAGAACACACTAGGCATTTCTCAAGCTGAAAGAACTAAATAAAAAATTCGAGCCTTGAGTTGCAATACTGTAGGATTCTATGGGCAAAAAATTGAATGACTCAGGAGGCATCAAAAGAAGGTGGAAGGATTACACAGAGTTACTGTACCAAAAAGAATAGGTCAACACTCAGTCATTTCAGGAGGTAGTACATGATCAGAAACCCATGGTACTGAAGGAAAAAGTCCAAGCTGCATTGACGGCGTTGGTGAAAAACAAGGCTCCAGGAACTGACGGAATATGGATTGAGGTGTTTCAACAAACAGATACAATGCTGGAAGTGCTCACTCATCTATGCCAAGAAATTTGGAAGACAGCTACCTGGCTAACTGACTGGAAGAGATCCATATTTGTGCCCATGCCGAAGAAAGAAGATCCAACAGAATGAGGAAATTATTGAACAATATCATTAATAAATATCACACGCAAGTAAAATTATGCTGGAGATAATTCAAAAGTGATAGCAGCAGTACATAGACAGGAACTGCCAGAAATTCAAGCTAGATTCAGAAGAGTACATGCAACAACGGACATCATTGCTGATGTCAGATGGATCCTGGCTGACAACAGAGAATACCGAAAAGATATGTACCTGTGTTTTGTTAACTGTGTGGATCATAACAAATTATGGATAACATTGAGAAGAATGGGAATTCCAGAACTCCTAATTGTGCTCATGATGAACCTGTAGATGGACCAAAAGGCAGTCGTTCAAACAGAACAAGGGGATACTGTGCCGTTTAAAGTCAGGAAAGGTGTGCGGCAGGGCTGTATCCTGTCACTGTACTTATTTAATCTGTATGCTGAGCAAATAGAGGAGCTGGACTATATGAAGAAGAATGGGGCATCAGGATTGGAGGAAGACTCATTAACAACCTGTGCTATGCAGATGACACAAACTTGCTTGCTGAAAGCAAAGAGGACTTGAGGCACTTACTGATGAAGATCAAAGACTACAGCCTTCAGTATGGATTACACCTCAACATAAAGAAAAGAAAAATCCTCACACCTGGACCGATAAACAGCATCATGATAAATGGAGAAAAGATTGAAGTTGTCAAGGATTTCATTTTACTTGGATCCACAATCGAGGCCCATGGAAACAGAAGTCAGGAAATCAAAGGACACATTGCATTGGGCAAATCTGCTGCAAAAGACCTCTTTAAAGTGTTAAAAAGCACAGATGTCACCTTGAAGACTAAGGTGCGCCTGACCCAAGTCATGGTATTTTCAATCGTCTCATATGCATGTGAAAGCTGGACAATGAGTAAGGAAGATCAAAGAAGAATTGATGCCATTGAATTATGGCATTGGGGAAGAATATTGTATATGCCATGGACTGCAACAAGAACGAACAAATGTCTTGGAAGACGTATAGCCAGAAAGCTCCTTTGAAGCGAGGATGGTGAGACTTCGTCTCACTTACTTTGGACATGTTATCAGGACGGACCAGTCCCTGGAGAAGGACATCATGCTTGGCAAAGTAATAGGTCAGCAAAAAAGAGGAAGCCCCTCAACGAGATGGATTGCAACAATGGGCTCAAAAACAGCAACAATTGTGAGGATGGCACAGGACCAGACAGTGTTTCGTTCTGTTGTACACAGGGTCCCTGTGAGTTGGAACTGACTCCATGGCACCTAACAACAACAACATGGCCCTCAGACACCCTTCTTACCTAGAACTGAAGCCATTCCCCAAGACCACCTTCTAGCCAAACAATAGACAAGCCCATAAAATAAACAATAACACCCGAGAAGATGCCCCAAAGCAAAGATGAGATGGCAGAAAGGGGTAGAAAAACTGGACAAATGGAAACAGAGAACCCAGGTTGGAAATTGGTGGAGTGCTGACATTTTGTGGGGAATGAAACCAAGGCCATGAAAAACTTTGTGTACAAATTATGGAATGAGAATCTAACTTGCTCTGTAAACTTTCACCTAATGTACACACACACAAAAGAAATATTGAGATAAATCCCAAAAGAAACAGCTGAAAATAAATAAAACAACAAGAACAAGTGGAAAAATTGAATCTCTAGTGTGCCAAAATTGCTTTTGAAAGAGATTCAGGATTCATAGGTGCTTGTGACTAGAAGGAAATACACCAAAACTTTAGAGTAATCTCAGAATGGGAGGGATTGAAAGAGAGTTTTAAATAGTTTTCCACATATATTTCAGTATTTTCTAAATCTCATCTAATATGGAGATGCATATTTATATACTAACTTCTGTATGTAGCACTCAGAGTCCCTGGGTGGTGCACACAATTAAGCGCTTGGCTACTAGCCCAAAAGTTGGTGGTTTGAACTCCCCCAGAGGCACCTCAGAAGATCCTCCTGGGGGTCTGCTTCTGAAAGGTCACAGCCTTGAAAACCCTATGCTGTAGCTGCACTCTGCACACATGGGGCCGCCATGAGTTGGAATCCTCTCAGCGGCAACTAACGACAACAATCATATAGAACTCAGAAGAAGATGCGACTTAACAGATATGAGGATCTGGGACCTTTTGCAGCAGAGTCAAATAGAAATGGAAGTGGCCTTGAACACTGACAGCATTTCCTTCCGTCAGTAAACAATTGTCCAGCGCTGTGTGAGGAGCTGTGACTGCTCACTCAGCGAAGTTACGATCACCTTCCTGCATGCCTGGATTTTTCTCCTTTGGGATCAAACAGCCTAAAAACATAAGGAGCATTTTGATTTTCCTCTCTGACTTTTTTTTGTGTTTTTTTTTCTTTTGAGCCACATCAGGAAATGCAAGGGCACAGATAGAGAGTAGGAAGGAAAAACACTCCCCAAACAGTGAGTGTCTGTGCAGCTTCAATACCATTTATATTCTAACTAAATTTAATATTTTCCTCTTTTTGCCTGTCTTGCATTTCTAGTATACTTCACATAATGTGTTTGTAGCGCTACGTGAGGTTCAGAGAACTTCTGAGATGCCATTTGGATGTAGGCTTATTTGTTTCCAGTTTTTCATAGTCCGTTTGTTTTTCATTCTTTCACACTAATTTGTCACAATCACATTTTCCATATTCCAAACATGTAAGAATCACGGTCTTATACAAGACAGTGTTCAGAGTGTATTCTAGAACTTTTCCATTCAGGGTCCTTCTAAAGCAGCAGGACACGTTTCACAGTCATGCATATCAGCCCTGTTCAGCCTGTAATTGTGCTGGCTTAATGCCAGAATTGGAGCCCTGGTGGCGCAGTGGTTAAGCGCTTGGTTGCTAACCAAAAGGTTGGCAGTTCAAATCCACCAGCCACTCCTTGGAAACCTTATTGGGCAGTTCTACTCTGTCCTATAGGGTCGCTATGAGTCAGAATCGACTTGACAACAATGGGTTTGTTTTTGTTTTTTGTTAATGCCAGAATTACCACTTACAAAGAGAAACAGAAAACTGCCCAGTTATCTGGTGGCAATAACCAAAAGCTTTAACTGAATTATTTTAATTGAATTATTAAATCCTTTTCATTTAATTTGATCGTAAATGTTGAACCTGATGAAACTCCTATTGGCAATTTTTGTTAGCATATAAATAGGGTGTGTCACTCTGTGTTTTTTTTTTTTAATGCTATCCTTTGGAGATAAACTAATTGTGGGATGCTCCATTTGACGTATTGTATTGTGAAATGGATTTTACTGACCTTTCTGTATACTACACTCCATCCTCTGTTATTTAACAACGCATATTTTTTTAAAGATAGCAGCCTGAGTTAAGTTTGGGGCTGTAACCTGTTGAAGCTGGGTTATTGTCCACAGTACCATCAACCCGCCAGTGGAACTGCCAATGAAAACATCAGCACCAGGCTTCAGTGATTTTCCAATGGCCCACCTTGTATCAGCTTTCCGTATGATCCTGAGAAGAGGGATCATTACATTTTTCATCAAGACTCAGAAATGAAAAGGTGAGCATGTGGGAATCTCAGTCATCTACTGAACATATATTTACTGAGAAACTGATATGTGCTCAGAACTATGCTCAGAACCAGGGATATAGACGTGGATAAGACATAAATAGTTTAATGTTTAACTTCCCACCAGAGTGTTAGCTCTGTGAGGGTAGGGATCTTGTCTCTCTCCATATCTGCTGTATCTATAGCAACTTGCATTTAATCACTGAGACTAGAATCCCAAACTGGGCCTGATTTTTTGGCTCCTGAGCTAGGAATATTAGAAGAGCAAATCTCCATGTTTTTCCCTCCGCCACGCACATGAGGAACAGTATTCACAGGGAAGACCCACTCATGGGAGGGTTTTCTCTCCAACTCAAGAAAGAGTCCTAGAATGTAATTAAGAGGCATATTTAGAACTGTCACCCTTCCTACTATTTTAAAAATTAAATCATGTGAAGCCTCAAATTTCTGATGACACCCCTCGCCAGTAATGACACTGGTTGAGGCTCCCCTTGGGAAGCTGCCTGGTGGCCATGACACCTTTGTGGAAGATCTGTTTTGATGTTCCAGGGCCTTAAGGAGAGGGCAGTCATTTGAAGTATTCATCGCTTGTTACACTCTCCCCACAATATTGTTGTTGTTCTTGTTAGGTGCCATTGAGTAGGTTCCAACTCATAGCGACCCTATGTACAACAGAACAAAACACGGCCTGGTCCTGCGCCATCCTCACAATCGTTGTTATGCTTGAGCCCATTGTTGCAGCCACTGTGTCAGTCCATCTTGTTGACAGTCTTCCTCTTTTTTGCTGACCCTATACTTTACCAAGCATGATGTCCTTCTCCAGGGACTGGTCTGTCCTGACAACATGTTGAAAGTATGTGAGATGTAGTCTTCGCATCCTCGCTTTTAAGGAGCATTCTGGCTGTACTTCTCCCAAGACAGATTTGTTAGTTCATTTGGCAGTCCATGGCAATGTGATTACTGCAAAGACAGGCCAAACTGCAAAGGCCACAAAAGATCACTCGTTGGGATAGTGATCTGGAAAATGTAGCCCATGATGACAACTGGGAATCACGGAGTGGATTGATCTGATTACTGAAAACAAATGCAATGATCGATTTGTCCCTGTATAAAAACGTGGTAGCCAGTACCAATTGCTGTCAAGTTGACTAGCTCATGGTGACCCCGTGTGAGTCAGAGTAGAACTGTGCTCCATAGGGTTAAAAGAGAAAAAAATACCAGCTCCTGCTAAATGAACTTGGTTGTTGAGTAACCAGATAGAGGCAGAGTGGTGTTCTCCAAAGAGAATAGATTTAGGGACCCAGCTCTACCCACTTACTAGCTGAGAGGCCTCGAGTAAGCCTGTTAACTTCTTTAGGCCTCTCTAGGTCCCACTGATGACATGTTGCTGATAATACTTGTCTTACTGACCTCCAGGATTGCTGTGAAAATCATGTGAGGAAAGGCAAGTGAAAGTTCTGTTTTAAATAAAGAATATCACCTGTGAGTAATGAGCTTCTGTAAAAGGTCATCTATAGGAGACCAAATGGTCAAAAATTACTCTAAAGCAAAGATAAGAAGGTGGGGAGGGGCAGGGAAACTAGAGTCCTGGAAACGGTTCAACCGGAACAGAATGAATGAGAACAATAACGCATGGTGGAAAATGTAACCAGTATCACTGAGTATGCGTGTAGATATTGTTCAATGGGAACCTAATTTGCTGTCTGAACTTTCACCTTAAATACAATACAATATTCTTCTAAAAAAAAGGAAGGTCTGTTTGCTGTAAAAATGCTTGTAGCTCAGAGAAAGATTAGTCCAAAGGACTAGTGGACCACAACTACCACAGCCTCCACCAGACTGAGTCCAGCACAACTAGATGGTGCCTGGCTACCACCACCGACTGCTCTGACAGGGATCACAGTAGAGGGTCCCGGACAGAGCTGGAGAAAAATGTAGAACAAAATTCGAACAAAATTCAAAAACAGACCAGACGTACTGGCCTGACAGAGACTGGAGAAACCCCAAGAGTGTGGCCCCTGGACGCCCTTTTAACTCAGTACTGAAGTCACTCCTGAGGTTCACCCTGCAGCCAAAGATTAGACAGGCCCATAATACAAGCAATAACACACGAGTTCAACCATGTATATGAGACTAAATGGGCACATCAGCCCAAAAGCAAAGACAAGAAGGCAGGAAGGGGCAGGAAAATTGGATGAACGGAAATGGGGAACCTGAGGTCATGAAGGGAAGAGTATTGGAGCATCACGGGGTTGGCAACCAATGTCACAAAACAACATGTGCATTAACTGTTTAATGAGAAACTAATTTGCTCTGTAAACTTTCACCTAAAGCACAATTAAAAAAAAAAAAAAATACTGGTAGCTCTACCCTTAACCCATCTGTGACACCAGGACACTCAGAAATCAGTCCACAAGTGGCTGAGGGCACTGATGACAGTAGTGCCATTGCCCTGTGACGAAGCCACTTCATCCCACCAAGCATTCCAGACATGTCAGTGCAGGCCCAGGGTCTGTGGGAAAAAGTCAAAAGGAGACTGGTCAGAGGAATGTGCTGGCCATTCCCAGGGCCCTGTGCACAACACGGTCCCCTGTGCATTGTCATTCCTGGGTCTACTGGTGTCCGCTGCTGCACGCCAATAACAGGCGAGTGTCTGAGCGATGATAGGACGGACGAGTGTGATGCTAGCGCGGTTTTCTGGAGCCAAGCCCCTGTTCTGTCTGTGGGCTCGAAGCCCTCGCTGCTTGCTCTCCCCCAGCACATGCGAATGGGCGAGGCAGAGGCGGTCTGTCTTTACGATGCTGCGGAGTGACGTTTACCAGTGCCTATTTTCAGGGCTGGCTTTTTCTTTTGTTCAATGGATGGGGCGAGGCCATTCGGGGTCTCTGCTCACTCACAGCTGCTGAGCTCAAGGCTCTGGCTCGGGTCTCAGCACACAGCTCCACGGTGGAGAGGAAAAGTAGGCCGTGCTGGCTGGTGGAAGTTAGAGGAAACAGATCAGCTAACGAAAAACAGTTGCCATCGAGCTGACTCTGATTTGTAGTGACCTTGTGGGCATCAGAGTAAACTGTGCTCACAGGGTTTTCTGTGGCTGATTTTTTGGAAGTTGATCACCAGGCCTTTCTTTCGAGGCACCTCAGGATGGACTCAAACCTCCAACCTTTCAGTCAGCAGCCCAGCACGTTTGCACCACCCAGAGAGAGATGGAAAAGAGGAACAGAATCATTCTGCTTTGGGTATTATTTTGCTTTGTTTTTGCTTACCTGAAGCAAAGGGGCATAAAAGAAATACAATATACAGTCCTGTCCTTAGGTACTTACCTTTCAATTAACAGTCAAAACTAACCCTAGAAAACGATTTAAAAGCACTTCAAATGAACAAGTACATATTCTATAATAGGAACTTGAAATATTATTCACTAATCAACAGTGTGTTCTAAATTTTTGCTGAATTGACTGAATTGAATAAGTTATCCAATTGCTCTGACGACATGTCGTCTCAACCAGAAAGTATTATATGAGGACACTGCTTCTTTGTGAATATTCAAGATTCCTGAGGACCCACTTCATTAATGAAATAGTCAGTAAATAGAGAGAGTAATGAAATTAAAAATGTTCAATGTAGTTCAACCAGCACTTATTAACCTTATTTTTATAACAGTGGCAGTGCTAAGTTCTACAGACAAAGCAGGAATAGCGCGGTCCTTACCCTTGTGTAGCTGTCAGTCCCATTTCCTCAGTTTTGCATTTTCCGTTGTGACGGTTCTAATATTTGTAGTTGCTTCTTTCCCTATTAGTCCTATTTACTTAAGAGACCATTCTCACGGGCATAGGCAGAAGAGAGCCAGGAAGACGACATCCACCAGAAAATTTAACATACATAAAAATTAAGGGGACTATTTCTTATAACTAATTGGTGCACTCGCATTTAGCAAGGTGCCTTGCAAATAATGCAGCAAACATCGGAGCTTGTTGATAATAATAACGATGATGATGGTGGTTGCTGTCGGTAGGTGCCCACTCATAGTGACCCTATAGGACAGAGTAGGGTTTCTAGGGTGTGGCTGGTGAATTTGAACTGCTGACCTTTCCATTAGCAGCTGAGCGCTTAACCACTACACCACCAGGGCTCCCATTGATGGTGGTGGTGGTGATAATGATGGCAATAGAAAAACTGCGACTGCCCCTCCACCATCTTTGGACTCTTAATGTCTGCATTAGGTCCTTCCTGATGTGTGGTAATTATACTAAATTGCAGCTGCAGGCACACCAGGATTCTGTAAAGAAAATGATGACCCTTTTCTCAGGAGTTGATGTTTTGTAAGTTCATAGCCATGGGAGGCCTACCAGACAATGACATCGGCTACGTTTCCAGAAGTCCTGAAATCTTACAACGCTACGAATGACTTTTTCTTTCCGATTTGCTTCAGACAAATAGAGAACTTTTCATAAACTTACCAAGAAACATCTGATCCTCATCCTGCCGTAGATACATTCTAATTGCTTCTCTGATCAGAAATGATCTCGCCTGTAAAGACCTACCCTCATTCTTTTCTTAACAACTGAAAGATCTTGGCCAACGAAAATAGCATCATGGATTATTCTTAATTTAATAACTGTCCAAGAAAAAAGTAGGAGGAAAGTCAGCAGATAGGCACTGTTTCAAACATCAGATCCCTCCCTTTGTACTATTATGTGATGTTGCTTGGAAACCCTGGTGGCATAGTGGTTAAGATTTCACATGCTAACCGAAAGATCTGCAGTTCGAATCCACCAGGCACTCCTTGGAAACTCTGCGGGGCAGTTCTCCTGTGTCTTATAGGGTCACTATGAGTCAGAATTGACTCGACGGCAATGGACTTGGTTTTTTTTTTTGGTGATGTCGCTCTGTGCCAGTAAGGAAAATATTTTGTTCTTCGCACCTGCACAAAATCGGCTCCTTTAAGAATGCATATCTAAGCTACATCCTTTGTACCCATGAGATTTTAAGAAGAATTCAGCAAAATTTCCCCGGCTACCTTTGCTAGTCTTGGCCACCTAATGGTACAGAAATTGCAAAGGCTGAGCTATTCTGTTCTCCAGATGCAGAGTAACAAGAAAGCATACTTACGATCATCTTTTTTTTTTGGGGGGGGGGGTACACTTTATCGTTAGTAATACGTACTACATACAATGTTAAAATGTATCTGTAAGTTTATATG
>NW_004444033.1:9409311-9437164 GCF_000243295.1 Trichechus manatus latirostris
AATGTTTCCAACCCCCAAAGACAAATAAAGATCGGATTTATAAAGATACCGATAATAAAAGGCAGTAATAAAAAAAACTAAAAAACAAAATGAAGTATTCAACTTACGTCAGAACTGACTTATGATGGAGTCATCTGAATGGAACCCCGTCATTTCATAAGTCAAGGACTACCTGTACTAGGCAATTTACATGTTACTTCACTCATTCATTCACTCACTCACTAACAAAACTTTTTGGAGCACATGTTATATGCCAGGGAGTATGCTAAATGCTTAGGATAGAAATATTACCAAGACCATGTCCCTACATCAAGAAGCCCAGACTCCTGCATGGGCACACAGTGATAGTCCACTGTGGCAGTGCCACCCTGCAGGTGTTGATAAAATGCTTTAGGGGCACAGAGGAGGAAAAACTCTTCAAGGAAGTCATTACTATCCTCATTTTCAAATTAAAGTAATTGGTACTCAACCAAGAACTTCATTAAGGTTATACCTCTAGTGGGTGTAGAGTTCTGTGTGACTCCACAGCCTGTTTTCTTCTGGAATTCCATGCTGCTTTCAAGGAAAAGATCTATGTCTAATCCAGTGGGATGGCTTAAAGTGTTGTCAATGATCCAGTGAATCTATTTGTTCCAGAATGCCAAGAGAATTCTTATTTCCATTGATTAACTGATCTTGTCTTTCGTTATAAGAACAATTTCCTTAGTTTCCCACCTTATTTAACCTACCCATTAGCTAAGCTCTTCACATATTATCCTATTGATACACCTTGTCCCTCTCATCTACCCATTTATACAAATATGTGTATCTATTTCCATATGCATAATTCCATAGAGACACAAAGTACTTATCCCGTGAAAAATCAAGAGATTCTTATGCAGACGTACACATTTACACCAAAATACAAACATACACAGACAAATGTTACTCAAGATACACAGGCCGAAGCTTCCATGGAAACATAGAGAGGAAACCTTGTCCACAGGCTTGATGCCCATGTGAGACACTGGAGATAGTTCTGGAGAGGTGGGTAGTTGAATGTGCGGATGAGAAACAGTATGGGCAGTCAGCACGGAGCAAGCAGACTGTGAGGTTTTATAACATCTTAAAATGGTAAGTGGTCCCTGTATTTGAATAGCTTTGGTACAGGCCACTTGCAAAAACATGAAATATTTCTCTTCTAAGATACAGTAAGCCAAAATATATACGTATGGCAAGTTCACCAAGCCATTGGTAAATAATCTAGTGTTGACTTTTAATTTAGAAATAACTGACCAAATTCATCCCAGCCTCCCGACTGCAATTTTCCCACTGCAGAGTACATTGATTTGTATTACCTTATTGTTTTTTTCTCATTGTAGCTCTTTGTTTTTATTATTTTATTATCCTACTGGTACAGTATATAACCTGATTGAACTTTCATGAATTTATATATTATCGAGCACGTGAATTCCCTTTGTCATCTTTTGAGACCAAGGTTTCATCTTTTTCTATTCACATTTCTTAAAAATGACCTTTGTGTTAATGTATAACATACGGAAAAGTGTACAAATCGTAATAGTACAGCGTCATGAACTTCCACAAAATGAACACAACTGTGTAGTCAGCACCCAGACCAAGAAACAAAACATTTCCAGCAGGCCAGAGACTCCCCCTCTGTCCTCTTCCAGAGTCATGCTGCCCCGCATCCTGCATCCCAGGATCATTGTTATTTGGACTTCTAACGTCAAGTACTAATCATACTTTTTCACATTAATGGAATCATATAGTTTATTTTTTGTGTATCTAGCTTCTCTTGCTTATGTTTATGAGATACGATTGCCTAATACATGGTTCATTCTAATTGCGTTCCAGTATTTCACTGTGTGCTTACCATAAATAATCCATTTTACTGTTGATGGACATTTAGGCTATTTCTGGCTTGTGGCTATTATGAATAGTACTGCTGTGGACATTCTAGTTCATGACTTCTGATATCTTTTTGTCATATACCTAGGAGTAGGATTGCTGGGTCACAGGGTATACAAATATTCAGCTTTAGCAGATACTGCCAAATATTTTTCGAAGTGATTGTGCCAATTCACACTCCCATAGAACTGCATGGGCGTTCCAGTTACTCACCAACACTTCAAGTCATCGGTCTTTTAAATCTTAGCTGTTCTACTGCTGTGTAGTACTGCTTTGTTGTGAATTATAACTTGAATTTTTCTAATGAGTAGTGAGATTGAGCAATTTTTTCATATGCTTATTGGTCATTTGAATATCTTCTTTTGTGAAGTGCCTATTGAAGTCTTTAGCCATTTTCCTTTTGGGTTATCTGTCTTTCTCTTATTGATTTGTGGGGAATCTTTATATATTCTGGAAACAAGTCCTCTGTCAGATCTATGTATTGCCGATAGCTTTCATTTTCACTCTTTTTATGGTTCGTAATTTTCATGCAACTCAATTTATCATTTTTTTTTCCTTTATGGTTAATGACTTATATCCTGTTTACAAAATCTTCTCCTATCCCGAGGTCACAGGAATATCTTCTACTTTTTTTTTCCTGAAAGCTTTAATTTTTAAGTTTTCACATTTAGATCTACTAACAATCTGAAATTATTTGGGATATGATGTTAGGCAGAGGTCAAGATTTGGTTTCTTTTTTCTATGTGGGTATCAAATTGAGGCTCTGGGTGATATTATTTTCCTTCATATAGGGATTGTCTTGCTTTCTGGTGGGTTGATAGAGTGAAGGAAGTTCACTTAAGTTGAATCAAGGTTAAAGTGATTTGAAACTCATCTGCAGCTACCTCTGCTCTACCCCAGCTGATAATGTAGCTCTTCCTTCTTTTTCTTCTTTTTTCCATTTTTTATTAAAGTGTAACTTACACACCATTGAATTTACACCTTTAGCGTCCAGTTCTATCACTCATCTGTCATCTGTCATACTGTGTGGCTTGAGTGTTACTGTGATGCTGGAAGCTATGCCACCAGTATTTCAAATACCACCAACCATGGTGGACAGATTTCAGCAGAACTTCCAGACTAAGTCAGACTGGGAAGAAGGATCTGGTGATCTACTTCTGAAAAAATTGGCCAGTGAAAATTTTGTGGATAGCAGCTGAACATTGACATAGTACTGGAAAATGAGCCCTTCAGGTTGGAAGGCACTCAGAATATGACTGGGGAAGAGCTGCTTTGAGCTGCAATATTGAAAGATTCTATTGGCAAAAAGTTGAATGACACAGGAAGCATCAAAAGAAGATGGAAGGAATACACAGAGTCACTGTACCAAAAAGAATGGGTTGACTTTCAGCCGTTTCAGGAGGTAGTATACCATCAAGAACCTACAGTACTGAAGGAAGACGTCCAAACTGTACTGAAGGGAATAGTGAAAAACAAAGCTGCAGGAATTGACGGAGTACCAACTGAGATGTTTCAACAAACAGATGCAGGGCTGGAGGTGCTCACTCATCTGTGTTTAGAAATTTGGAAGACAGCTTCCTGGCCAACTGACTGGAAGAGATCCATATTTGTGCCCATTCCAAAGAAAGGTGATCCAAGAGAATTTGGAAACTATCCAACAATATCATTAATATTGGCAAAGAATATTGAATATACCATGGACTGCCAGAAGAACAAACAAATCTGTCTTGGAAGAAGTACCGCCAGAATGCTCCTCAGAAGCAAGGATGGAGAGACTTCGTCTCACATACTTTGGACATGTTATCAGGAGGGACCAGACCCTGGAGAAGGACATCATGCTTGGTAAAGTAGAGGTTAGCAAAAAAAGAGGAAATGAGATGGATTGATACAGTGGCTGCAACAATGGGCTCAAGCATAACAACAATTATGAGGATGGCAAAGTACCAGGAAGGGTTTCATTCTGTTGTGCATAGAGTCACTATGAATTGGAACCAACTCGATGGCACCTAACAACAACAACATCATTAATATCACACACAAATAAAATTTTGCTGAATATCATTCAAAAGCAGCTGCAGCAGTACATCGACAGGGAACTGCCAGAACTTCAAGCCAGATTCAGAAGAGGACATGGAACAAGGGACATCATTGATGATACCAGATCGATCCTGGCTGAAGGCAGAGAATACTACAAAGATGTTTACTTGTGTTTTATTGACTATGCAAAGGCATTCGACTGTGTGGATCATAACAAATTATGGATAACATTGAGAAGAATGGGAACTCCAGAACACTTCATTGTGCTCATGGGGAACCTGTACATAGACCAAGAGGCAGTCATTCGAACAGGACAAGGGGATACATCAAGCTTGGTAAGGTAGAAGGGCAGTGAAAAAGAGGAAGACCCTCAACAAGATGAACTGACACAGTGGCTGCAACAATGGACTCAAACGTAGCAACAATTGTGAGGATGGTGCAGGACTGGACAGTATTTTGTTTTGTTGTACATGGTTTGCTATGAGTCAGAACTGAGGCGATGGCACCTAACCACAACAACAACAGTGTACAGTTCTGCCAGTTTTGACAAAGGCAGACAGTTGTGCAACTACCACCACAATCAAGATATAGAGCAGCTCCATCACCTTCCTTCCTCCCTGAACTCCGACATTTTCTTACTCGGCTCCATGAGACTGCTTAAAACTCTGTTCTGCTTCTCAGAAGCCTTCAGTTTAGTTCCTATTCTCCTATAGCCTCTTGTCTGGTGTAACAAAGATTCAGCAAATGTTTTTAGGGGGAAATCACTGAGTGTGAGATCATTTCTCAGGTCTTCCCTCTCTCCAGTGTCTTGGTCCCTCAATTCCTGGTTACGCAGCAGGTCTCCTATGCCTTCAAAGGAATTTTGATTTTTAGCATTTTATCCAGATTTTCAAGTTGTTTTCACTGACAGCGTTGGACTGCCGCAAGCTATTCCCTTCTAGACAGACACCTAAGTAGTTATTGACATTAAACGGACTCATGAAGACCCTTCTCCACAACATTTTTTTGGTATCCATCTCAAAATGTCAAAGTTGGGAACTCTGACTCCTCCATGTGTTGAGTCATGGAACGAGCTTTGGAAGTCAGACAAATCTGGGTTTAAATTCCAGCTCTGCCATTTACTAAAATGTAGCAGTGAACCTGAATCTCAGTTTCCTTATTTTCAAGTGGGAATGATAATAACAAGAGTTTCACAGTCTTGTTTTGAAGAATAAATGAGATAACATATCAAGTACCTTGCACCTTGCATAGAGTTGGCATTCAGTAAATTGTAGATACTGTTATGTGATATATTATCACTTCTCTTAGATCTGTAAAATAAATGCATCTCTTAGAAATGATGGAAAAAGGGTGAGCGTAGGTGGTCCCTGAAAAGCAATACTCTTTTCTGAGCACCCTGTTAGATGCTGAAAAGGAGGCACTTGGATGAGCTTGTGTTATTCACAGCCATGACAAGTTTATTCACAGATACTGAGACATGGGCTGTACATTTTTTTTTCCTTAAAAGGTCATAGAATTACACATAAACCATCTGAGTCAAAGGGATCTTAAAAATCTATTCCAAATGCTTCATGTTAAACATGAAGGCATTGAGAGGCCAAGAGCTGCTGTTCAATGACTGGTTCAAGGTTGACTCGCTCATTAGTGTCTGTTTAAATCAAGCAAATGCCCTAAGATCATATATTCCTCCCTTTCTAGAATACTCCGAGCTTCAATATTCAACTCTAAATATAAAACAGAAACAATTCACAAGAGACAATTTTTAATGTTTTATTGTTACTGGCTCATTCTAACTCAAACTCACAGATCTATTTTTAAATATTTTATTTTAATTTCCATCCCCACAAATTATGTGATTTCCTGCCAACTCAGACTGCAATAGCTAGTTACCATTCCTTTCTCATTCCAAACATTATGTCCTGTAGCTTTTCATTCTTATGTCCATTATTAAGAAATAGTCTGCCTTGCCCTCTAATCCACAAGACAGAAAGCAGCTCACGTAAACCCACAGAAGGTAGTCCCTTCAAGCTCATCAGGTGAAAGGGGATGAAGTGGCAGTCTCTGTCCTTATGGACCCTGGAGGCAAAGGTGACCATGTGTGTGCCTGGCATTCTCCTCTGTGGGCAGGGACAGGCTACAATCACCCCCAACAACAACACTATCACTACTACCACCACCACTACTGCCACCACCACCGTCACCACCATCATCATCATCACCACCACCTCCACCACCATCACCACCACCACCTCCACCACCACCACCACCACCATTACCACCATCATCATCACCATCATTACCACCACCATCGTCACCACCATCATTACCACCATCATCATCACCACCACCACCACCACCACCACCATTCACCAGCACCATCACCACCACCACCACCATCACCACCATCACCACCATCATCACCACCACCACCACCTCCACCACCATCACCATCATCACCACCACCACCATCATCACCACCCCCACCACCCTCATGCTTTCCAGCAAAGGCAACACTTTAAGGATCATTTTTTGGCCAGTTCTTTTGTTTAGCACATCTTTCAAGCTCTTGTACTCTGCTAGTGGATTTAGTAGCCCAAATCCCATATGAACCAAATAACTTGGGAAAGTTTCTTGATTACAGAGCACACAGTCCTCTCATAAGAGCCTCTGCTTAACACCAGGAGTCTCGAGGTCTCTGCCTAGAACCTTCTTGGCTCAAGTCTCCACATGGGTGACTCTTTCCTGTGAATGTGTTTTCAGCCTACATGTCTCTGCCTCAGGGACGCCATCCTCATGTTGCAACCTCAGCTGGCCCTCCAGTGGTCCTCTGACACATCATACTGTTTGCTCAGGACTGGGAATGTGTGTATTGTCTGTGCCCGCACAGAAATGTGAGCATCTCGAAAGCAGGGTCTTTGCTCATCACTGTGGGTCTGGGCCTGGCTCAGAGTACTCACTAGGCCAGCCAACCAATGTGGGCACATACCCACTGCAGAGGGTCAGCCTTTGGCTTCACTACTTACTACCTGTGTAATTGCAGCAATTGACTTTAACACAATGAACTTATCCGTCCGTCCTTATCATAAGTTAAGAATGCACATCTCACAGGGTTGTCGTAGAGATCCAGTGAGATAGATAGCTACAAGGTGTCCACAGGGCGGAACATTAAAAAGCACCTAGTTAACAGTAGTTACTCTTATTCACTCTGGAGTCCCTGGGTGGTGCAAATGGTTAATGTGCTTGGCTGCTAACCAAACGGTTCAAGTCCACCCAGGACTGCTTTGGAAGAAGGCCTGATGATTTACTTTCAAAAAATCAGCTGCTGAAAATCCTTTGGAGCACAGTTCTACTCTGACACACATGGGGTCACCATGAGTCAGAGTTAACTTGACGGCAACTGATTTTTGGTTTTTACTCTTATTCACTTCATTTAACCATATAAGTAAAAATTAAAATTATTTAAAACCTGATTCTTCTTGTTGGCTATATAAAGCTATTAGTTTTTATAGAGGATCCCTAATTTGATTTTTGCCAAAGAACTCCATGTTTTAATAAACTATTAATAATAAGACCCTTCACTCTCCTAGCCCCTTAGGGAAAATAGTACCATTCTATAAACACTTGCGGTCAGTATTTTGAAGCAGGGTTTTCGCCATTTGGGCAGATACATACCAGCAATGTTTTCCCATTTGTATCATCTAGAGAGATGCTAGCTGATGTTTCTCATGCTCCTGGATGGTTCCAGTTAGTGACTTCCTGAGGACTTTAAGAAAACCACTACTCCTGGAGGTCTAGAAATCTGCCTTAGAGGAGAAACACCTCTTTTTCTCTTATTACACCTTGGTTCTCCTGTAGTGAATAGTTTCCCAGAAAACCCACGTTTAGCCCCATGTCTGAACAGTTGAATCAAAGGAGCGATAAATAGCACCTGGCTTTTGGCCATGACTGGGAGGGGACGGAGAAGAGGAAGACAGGCTTGTTTGCTGAACTCGGTCCAGCTCCGACTCTCCCCTTCCCTCTTCCTGTACCTCGGGCCGTTCCCTTCCGTACCATATCCGGTCTAGACCCAGCTATGCCCGCAGAGAACCCCGGTAACTGCCTCCAAGCCAAGTCAGCCTGAATCCCTGTGCAGGGCACTGAGCTGAAAACTGTGGTTTACTGGGACGGAGCGAGTAATGGTTCACTGCGCATCCATTTCCAGCTGCAAGGTAACTCTGACACTAGGGAAAGATCTTAACATACAGGACAAGAGCTCCATCAGCTTTCTGGCCCTTAGACCCTAAATCTGAGAATAGAAAGGCAAAGAATATTTAAGGCGAACTCCACTTAGAGTCACTTTGCCATTCACTTCATGTTTTCTCTATAAAGCTTCTCTAACTTTTTCAGAAGCAGATTGCCAGGCCTTTCTTCTGCAGTGCCTCTGGGTGGGTTTGAACCACCAACCTTGCAGTTAGTAGTCAAGCGCTAAACTGTTTGTAACACCCGGGGACTCCAAATCTCCCTTTAGTCATTCTTAAATTTTAAAATAAAAATCCTCAGAGAATTGGGAGCAGGGAAAGAAAAACTAAACAAAACACTGACTCCGTGGGAGGATTTTCGGACAGTGCTTTGATTTTTTTTTTTTCCTCTACAAATTTAAATGTCTCTAGGTTTGTTGATTTACAAGAACAATGCGGGCAAGCAGCACCTTGCTTTCTTCTAATCGCCTCTGCCTACATCCGAGGCCTGGGGTCAAGGATGGGAGGACTCTCTGGGGTGAACCAGTTGCTGGCGAGCAGATTCCGACTCATGGTGACCTCATGCGTGTCAGAGTGGAATTGTTCTCCACTGAGTTTTCAATGGCTGTTTTTTTGTAAGTAGATCACCAGGACTTTCTTTCAAGGCGCCTCTGGGTGTACTCAAAGCTCCAACCTTTCGGTTAGCACCCAAGCGCATTAACGGTTTGCACACCCAGGGACTCTTGTGTGCGGTGGGAGGTACTGCAATCTCCACCAGTATCAGAAAGTAGGACACTTATGTTTTAAATGCACTTTCCAGGGCCCTGCCCCAGAATTCCCTCCAGGTATTTTTTAAAAACCTCTTCCAGAAGATTCTGATATGCAGTCATTTGAGACTCACTACTCTGGAGTGGAAGTACACCATAAGCTCCACGGGACCGAGGACCATCGTATTTGTTCACTGTTGTACCCCAGCATGGGCCTGGCACATAGAGGGTACCAGATATAGATTTGTTCATAAATTTACTTATCAGAGCACAATCTTGGTACTTTGTTTTCATCTAAACGCCATCCTCTAATACTTAGCTAATCATGTAGCAAGTGGGTCTTAATTTGGGGGGAAGGAGAGAGGGGCAGAGACTGCTTTGAGAAATTGAAGAAGGTTAGTGGCCCCGGTGGTGCAGTGGTTAAGAGCTCGGCTGCTAACCAAAAGGTCAGCTGTTTGAACCCACCAGCCACTCTGAGGGAGAAAGATGTAACAGTCTGCTTCCGTAAAGATTACAGCCTTGGAAACCCTGTGGGCAGTTCTACTCTGTCCTATAGGGGTCGCTGGGAGTTGGAATTACTCCATGGCAATGGTTAATGCAAGTTAATAGACATAAAATTTGGCCTACAGTTTCAGGGGGTTCAGAGCCTCCCTAAAACTCATTCAGGGGTTCCAGTCTTTCATCCCACAAGTGTTTTTTAATGCCCTCCTGTGTCCCAGCAGGGAGTCAGGACTACAAGGAAGCCAATTACGAGCCCAGGTTTGGCAAGTTTTCCAGCTAAGAGCTGTCTCGTGAATTTTCTTGCCCCCTCTCCTCAGACTTATACAAAGACCTCCAAAATTTGGCCTGCATGGGAGAAAAAGGAATTTGAATGGGATTTGGAGCCCTTATCACCTTCTGGCTCTGTAACCTACATGTGTAATTACGTTTTATCACTCCAACTAGATTTTAGGCTCCTTAAGATTAGAGCTCATATCCCCAGAGCACTGAGCAAGGAACTTGAAATGTGTTCAGGATACAATCATCACTCATATGCGTGCATTTGGGACAAGTAGAAAGAGGTGGCAGAGGCTGAGGAATGAAGTTAAAATAGCCTAGTGACTGCTCAAGACGGCGCCTGGCTTTGCTGACAGGCTTAAAAGGCCCTCAAGGATCCCTGCTCCTCAGTTTGCAAAACAGGCTTAGATGATGCCATTACTAGTGCTCCTAAGATGGATACAGACCAGAGATGACATGCTAGGCAGGTTTTTACTTGTGAAACCTAGACTGAGAATCTAGAAATCCAAGACCAACTCCAAGCAAGCCCCATCACTTCTCTGAGCCACCATTTTCTTACGGTGCAAAATGGCAGAGGATGGAGATGGGGGAAAGCAAGCTATATGCATTCATAAGGACTATTTCAGAGCCTATTTATCAAATGAAAGGAAATAATAAGAGCCAAAAGCTGCCTTTCCCATACTCGTAAGGGACACCTGCCTTTCTTGCTTACTACTCCTGTTGGGGCAGGTCTAGGGGTGTGACAGCGATTTACCGTCACAGTTGCTATTCCTTTCGTCCTTCTAATGTTTAACATTTATTGCTGTGTTTCAAGTGCAAGAGAGTTAACTCTATATTATCCACTAGTAAATTTTTACTATTATCCAATAGTAAATTTCTATAATTATTTGTAATTCTCCAGACCCTCTTCTTCTACCCATCGGTCAAGTTCCTAACCACCAGCAGCAGAAGCCTTTGGCCAGACAGGCTTTGAGGGTCTGAAGCTTAAACAAGGGGTGTCCTTGACTGAGGTCTAAAGCTTCTTGGCTTTGAGTACTAAGATTTATAGTCATCACTGTTTTGTATTAACTACACCACTTCTTCACCCCATTATTTTGAACTATTCAGGAGCCGACTCTCTAATTATTGCATTTTCTTTAAACACAAAATAGTTTTTTGTACAACTGCCTCATTTCCCCCTTAAGATCCTACGGTGCTAACGGAAAGGTTGGAGGTTCAAGTCCAACCAGAGGCACATCAGAAGAAAGGCCTGGTAATCTACTTTTTAAAACTCAGCAATTGAAAACTCTGTGGAGTACAGTTTTCCTCTGACACACACAGGGTCACCATGAGTCAGAATCGACTCAGTGGCTCCTCGTTAACGTCCTAACTAACAAGAATACTTGAGGAAGAAATAATGTTTTAAAATATATAGCCTACATGAACTAAAATTCATTCCTCTTAATTACGTTTTCATCCGCCTTTTATTCCAGGTATTACCAAAACATTTCACGATCATCGTTTGAAATTCCACGGTGATCAAGAGGCTCAGAGAGGGACCTCTGATTGCTGACGTGTAAGTAGAGTTTATGTGATTTTTTCTTTAAGGTTCTGCTATTGTCAGTCACAATCTTTGTTAATTTTCTAGATCCTTGCACATAAAGATGCATTGTGAGAAATCATTCTTGCTGCTATGCCCCTCATAGTTTAGTTACCAGCCAATCAATCAGTTGCAATCTATAAAGAACTCTCTTAAGTTCAGGAAGAATTGTTTCCTGTTTTGTAATCTGATTTCTTGCTTTTCTTCCCCTCTTTTGTCTAATTTTAAAATTATAAAAGCCATACATTCTTGTTATTTCAAGAACTTGAACCTATTTTTAATTAGCTACATGATTGCATAAGGTAAGTAATGAAGGCCCCCTTTCTTTCTCCCTACCACTAAAATCCCACCCACTCTCCCTCTCACATTTAATCACAGTTAACAGCCACAACACTACAGAAGACTTTTATATGTGAACTTTGAGAAATTGGACAAGACAGACCACTCTCTGGAATCAGAATTAACATTTTCGGATCCATTCATTCATTCAACAGAGCTGATCTGAGCATCTAATCACGTACCAGGCACTGTGCTAGTAAGTGCAGATACAGGAAATGAGGAAAGCGCAGTCCCTCTCCTCAAAGGTTACCATCTAGAGCAGGACACAGACCAGGCAGCAGGCAGTTACAGTAAGGTGAGATGAGTTCCATGATGGAGAAGTACCGGGGCACTAGGATAGTACATCAGAGAGGCGCCTGACCCCACCTGGAGAGAAGAGGCCAGGAAAGCCCGCCCAGAGAGGCGGTATCCAAGGAAGCCTTAGCCAACTGGAACTTCCCGTTCAAGGAAGCAGCATGTTCCTAGAGTCTAGAAAGACCATGAGATATTTTCAGAACGCCTGGCGATCACTATGGCTGAAGCGTAGGGCGCCTAGCCCGATCATAAGACAGCTGCAACACACCAATTACAAACATATTCTGATTTTAAAATAGCAAACATATGAAAAGAAGAAGTGATGAGACATAAACTTTTATTGCCTAAAGATTTTATATCAGGTTCTTCTAAACTATGATCTTTCCTTTTGTGACTGCTGTTACTCGCTGTTAAGTTGGCTCCGACTCATGGTGACCTTACGTATAACCAAGGGAACACATCTTCGTGGACACTGGTAGGTTTGACCCCATTGCTGTAGTAGCTATTGTGTGAGTTCATCTCACCGAGAGGTTCCTTCACTTTCACTGACCCTCTACTTTTCCAAACACGACGTCCTTTTCTAGCAATTGGTCTTTCCTGATGACGTGACAAAAGTAAGAAAGACGTCTCGCCATTACAATCTGATTTACAAAGATTAACTATACACGAAGTTTTTCTGAAGTCTTTGTGCAAAGCACCTGTTTGTAAAATTGTTTCCAAAAAGCCAGTATCCTTAATACATTTTTCTAAAGCCAGCTAACATGAAAGTCTCTCCAAACATTGTTTGATCATCTAGCTCAAATCCCCAGGTTAAATATTGGACTGAGACTCATGACTCCTACCCTGGAGAGGATTCTGTAATTTTCATTTTCTCCTGCACATGTGATATCCTAAACCAGTCCTGGATCAATAATGAAGTCGTCACTTCCAGTGAAGAATAAAGAGACAATGAACCAGCCTTCCAGGGTGAATGAGCTCACCTTGCACGAACACTAGTGATTTCAGAAGTGTCTTGGTTTCCCAAGGCTGCCATAGCAAAATACCACAAAATAGGTTGTATTAAAGAACAGAAATGTATTGTCTCACAGTTCTGAAGCCATCAGCAGGGCCGTGCTCTCTCTGAAGTCTCTAGGAGAAGATCCTTCCTGGTCTCTTCCAGATTCTGGTAGCATTTCTTGGCTTACTTGGCTTGTAGATGTCCATTTTCTTTTATTCAGTGGGCACTCATATAGGATCAGGGCCCCCTGTACTCTGCTTTGACCTCAAGTTAACTGAGAACTCTTCCAAGGCCCTATTTCCAAACAAGTCCACCTTTACAGGTACTAGAGATTAGGACTTCAACACATATCTTTTTGGGGTCACCATTCAATCCATAACAAGGAGCCATAGTACCCCTTACTTTCAACAAATCCTCCTCACTTGGCTGGGGGAAGAAATCCCACCAGCAGAAACAAGGGGAGCTTTCAGAAGGTGGAGGCTGGAGAAGGCAAAGGAAATTTCACACGTTTAAAATTTTCCCAAAGTTGGCCCCAGGAGGAAGAACAGTCTTTTGGGAATATAGTTCTCAGTCAATTATTATTTCAGGATTCTGTTGGTCACTTCGTCATCATTTTTTTCAGATTTTAGTTTATTTGTACATGAGCTTCCCACTGATCTGTCTGTCCTGAACATCCTTAGCATTTACATTACTCTCAGAGTATTTGGTTTCTCTATGGCATGTTACAGTTGCTTGTCTACAGCTTTCATTATAAGTCAGTTTTAAAATTGGAACATGTGCCTTTTCCATTTCTCACAGCACTCGGGGAGATTTTGCTTACAGTGAAAAAGCCAGTTGCCCTTGAGTCAGCTCCGACTCATGGCGACCCCATGTGTGTCAGAGTTGAACTCTGCTCCACTGGATTTTCCATGACTGATTTTTTGGAAATAGATCACCAGGCCTTTGTTCCAAGCCACCTCTGGGTGGGTGCAAACCTCCAACCTTTTGGTTAGCAGCTGAACGTGTGAGAGTTTGCACCTCTGAGGGACTGGATGCATATTGTAGACACTTAATATTTGTTGACTGACTGACTGAATGAATGAATGAATAGACGGATGATTAGATGCAGCTTCTGAGCCTACAGTTCATTTGCTTTAAGGCTGTCTCCAAATGATGATTATTAGTGCTTCTTTCTCCTCACTTGCCCGCCCCCACTCCATGAGTGGAAATAAGTCAGGGTTGGGGAGAGGGACTGAGAGCAAGATGTAATTAGCTGATGACAGGAGACTTACCTCTTTCCCCAAAGAGGTGGTGGTTGTTGTTGCTGCTGTTCTTGTTAGTTGATGCTGAGTTGGCCCCAAGTCATGGCGACTTTCTGTGCAGCAGAAGGAAATGTTGCCTGGTCCTGTGCCATCTTCATGATCACTAGTACGTGACAGAGGTGGGAAGTGGGAGACAGTAAATAGGGTGGAAACATCCCAGATAAGGCCACTGTTCCATGTGAACACCATTTGGGGAGCAGAGAGGGAAAGATGATGGGACTTACTGAGTTTCTGATTGGAACTTACTGAGCTTTAGGGGCGATGGGACATCTAAGGGCATTATCTAGAAAACAAAGGCTGTGTAAGTCTGCAGCTCCCGGGAGAGGGTGAGATAGAGATTTTCAGAGTCATAGCCTACAGATAGTAATGAAAACCATGACAGTCACTGAAGCCACCTAGGAAGCTGCGTAGAGAGAGAGAGTAGTGGGTTAAAGGCGTCATCAGAATGTATGTAGAAAGTTCTCCTGGTGAGTCGCAGGGAAAGGGCCCTCCCACAAAGGAAGACATCTGCTTGCCACTTCTAATGAGGGTTTCTGAGGACTGTATATTGACTAATGTGTGTGTCTAGCTGCTGCTCTTGCGCCTTATTTCTTCGGGGCTATTTTGTTTCTTCTCCCATCCTCTCTGTTGGGGGCTCTGCCCAAGCCCTGCCCATGGCCTTGCCCTACCCGACCCCCAGCTGCCTGCCCAGGGGTCTCCTACGTCAGCGCCTTCCTTCTGGACCATTGTCCTCATCAGCCAACAAGAGCTGATGGGACGGGATCAGGGGGAGGTCAGGACTGGCCTCCCTAGTGATTGAAGTAATAGAAGGCAGGTCTCTCCCAGACTTGGGCAGCTGAGACTCAGGTGCCATGGAGCATCATCTAGACAGACCATCGGGAAAGGGCCCAGTTAGGGGAGGAAGATATATGCCCCTTTTGCCCTAACCTCCCTACTTAACCCATTGTTTCCTGCTAATCTTCCCACACCCTCTGCTCCCTAGAGTATGCTTGGCAAAATTTTAAGGTTTCACTGCCAGACTAGAAGGGGAGCGTGGGATGACCTAGGCCACAGATTGGCAGCAGCCCCGACAGAGCCTCTCCTTTCTGGGCCCCACCATCCAAGGTCATTCGGATGGGACCATGTTTGCACCAGAACTGGATCTCCCTAATTTGCTCTGCTTAGTGAGATGCAGGGGGTCCGTGGGTGGTGCAAACAGTTAAAGTGCTCAGCTGCTAACCAAAAGATTGGAGGTTCGAGTCCATTCAGAGGCACCTTGGAAGAAAGGCCTGGCAAGCTACTTCTGGAAAATCAGCCATTGAAAACCCTGTGGAGCACATTTCTACTCGGAAGCACATGGAGGTCGCCAGCAACTGTGTGATGCAGAAGTAAATAAGTAAAAATTAAAAAATGGTGTAGGGGCCCCATCTGGAGCAAAGGAGAATGAAGAAAACCAAAGACACAAGGGAAAGATTGGTCTAAAGGACTAATGGAGCACAGCTATCACAGCCTCCACCAGACTGAGTCCAGCACTACATGGTGCTCGGCTACCACCACTGACTGCTCTGACAGGGATCACAATAGAGGGTCCCGGACAGAGCCGGAGAAAAATGTAAAACAAAACTCCAACTCACAAAAAGGACCAGACTTACTGGTCTAACAGAGACTGGAGAAACCCTGAGAGTGTGGCCCCTGGACACCTTTTAGCTCAGTACTGAAGTCACTCCTGAGGTTCACCCTTCAGGGAAAAATTAGCAGGCCCATAAAACAAGCAACAATACACTTAGCTCAACCATGTATATGAGACTAAATGGACAAATGGAAATGGGGAACCCAAGGTTGAAAAGGGGAGAGGGTTGACACATCACGGGGTTGGCAACCAATGTCACAAAACAATGTGTGTTAATTGTTTAATGAGAAACTAATTTGCTCTGTAAACCTTCACCTAAAGCACAATTAAAAAAAAAAAATGGTGTGAGGGGCTTTCATTCATTTCTCTTTTATTTTCTAAATATACCTAAATATATCTTTTCCTTTAAGCCCTCTTCTTGCTTTTTTTTTTAACCCCCCTTTCTTCCTCTCCCTCAATTCTTTTCTTAGCAGAAAGCCTGTACCTTTCTTTGACTTGTCTGTTAGCAGAAGAGACTCTCGGAGGTCTAGAAGCCTCCTCCTTCTTCTTTGCATGCTCCCCCCGCCCCCCTCCAGTTTTTTAATGAACTTTTGAGATTCCAGCTCTTTTCAAAGATGCACTTCCACACATTCCTCCTTGGGTTCAGTGAGTAGCCAGGAGGGAGAAGCCTATTTTCTCACAGGCACCCAAAATGTGGAGGACACCTGAGTCTGTGATTTTTATGAAAATTGCTGTTTGCATAAAACAAGAAGGTAGAAATTCTGAAGGCAAGTGAAAAGAGCTGTGAATCCATGAGCGGCCTCATTGGGGTGTCCCAAACCAATGGTGGCCGGTAGCCAGCGTAGGTGCCTCTCCAACTGTTTCATTAATTTCACTCAGTGTTACTCTCAAGGGCTTGGAGAGAAAGATAATCTTCCTCTGACATGTAAAAGAAATGCTTTGAGTAGCAAGCACCCAGCAGGCTTTGCCCTTGCTTTAGAACCACATAAATGGGCGATTTTATAAGCCCTCTGGGCCAATATTTTCAGAGTCAGTTGAAGCTCCCGATGGAGTGGAAAGAGAAGTGTATTTTTTTTTACTTCCTCCTTCCTTGTGTTCTGCAGAACAAGCTCCCTGGAAACACTGGACAAAGTACTCAGTCTCCTGTTAAGTTCAGAGTCAAGCGCCCAAAGTTGGATCTGAAGGGTCTTTCTTCAACTCAGATTCTTACCTGCTAGTGGCTGTAGATCTAGGCTCAAATGTGAGAAGTTCTTGAATCCACTCTGTCTCCCTGGAGCCTGACCTCAAGGAGATAGCTCTCAGGGGCCTCGTCACAGGGTGTGAGAAGGGAAATACACAGTGAGCCTGGGAATAGCCCAAGTGTGGTTAGGGATTGAGGGGGCACTGGGGCACAGATCCCCATGGTCTGCCAACATTCAGGAGACCTTCATGGTAAGGAGGATAAGAGGACATTCCAGCATCACCCTGGGCAGAAACTGTGGCCAGATGATGGAGTTTCCCTGTCCAGGCAATTACACCTGACTGAAAGCATAACTTCCTGCCTAACGTGGCTTCTGAGAGGAAGAGATGTGACAGGTAGACAAGCCAAGATGGGGGCCACAGGTAGCAAGAAGAAAAGGAGACAATGGTGCCAAGTGTTCTCATTTCCAGCTTTCCAGTCTTTTGCTCCAAGAGACATTAGTGTGCATGCAGTAAAGAGAAAAGAATGATCATGTTACTTAGCTTCGAACCAAAATCATCAAAAGTCTTACCTGTAATTCTAACTGTGACGGGATTTGTACACTTAAGGGACCCAAACTCAGCTCCTTCCAAACTCTGCTTGGAGATGTCCAACAAAATTAAGTTGTGAACATTTTTCACTACTCCATGTGACAGTGCTCCAGCAGGATATAAATAAAACAAACTCTCAATCTGGGGGAAAAAAAAATCGGAGACATTTTCCTTCCTACTATTCTTTGTATCCCAGCTCCTACTTAAAGCTAAATTAAATCTAGATTCTTTAAATTTATTTTTACTAGAGGACAAGGCAGAGCTATGTTCCCCAAAGCAGATATTTTAGGCCAAACTTATTACTTCTCCCCTCTTCCCTTTTGTTAATTCAAAACAAAATGCCTATCATTCACTCTAACACCAGCCTTTAAAAAGCTGGAGACAAATGGAATCTGAATATTCACGCCAATGTGGCAGAAATGAGCTGTGATTTCGGCCTGCTGGCTCTTTCCCTGACAGGGAAAAGGAGCAGTTGACTAGTTTAATATCTTTGGCTGAAACCCCTTTGTCAGAGCGGGATGGAGCAGGCCAACATTAATATTGAGGCCTGTTATTTAATGACCAAAATTGATATATTGTGGAATGGTGCATCCTGAGTGTGGAGAAAAGTATGTTTGTCATATGCAGAGGATGGGGAGGAGGGGCGTGAATGCAAACACATGTTGGGCCCTAGGGAAGAAAAACTAAGGAGCGCTGTCGCTACGTTCCCCAAGGGCTTCATCCCGTTGGTATATTCTCCCCTTGATTTTGAATCTGATTTCATCACAGAATTATACAATTTATAAATATAAAGACATTAGTTATAATGAGACACTCTGGGGACATATTTAACTGCTTCCACAGAATACTGGCTATTGATTTAGGATAAAAGAGGCTGTTGTACATGGGGGTAGATGGGAGAGGCTTGTGACCGTCACTAGCACCATCTGTCCTTTTTCCTTGTCCTCAAACATACATGTTCTGTCATTCACTAATTTACTCATTTTACACATATGTATTGAATTGGACCTTCTCCATCCTGGGTGCTGTATTAGCTGCTGGGCTGTAAAACCAATTCCAGGGCTCCTTCATTCTTTCCTATAAAATGGACCCTTTTATTCCATGCAATGGAAAGTTTGGTGAATCCAATAATGTTTTCATTGACGTAAATTGTGATTTCTGATACTGTTTATTTATTTTTGATTGGTCTCATCTTGGCAGAGAGTCACAATATTTTAAGTTTCTCTGCCCTCTCATCACCTACCATACTTCATTATGTGGTTTATACGCAAAACCCGGCAGTGCACTGGCTGTATTTGCAATTTGACTTTTCTGCAAATCGTTACGGAGAATGAAGCATAATTGCCCCCTATATTATTTGTTTCTTAAATGCTAGTTTTTATGTGGCAATTTTTTAAAAGGGGGAATGCAACTGCAGTTTGAGAATTAAAAGCCAAATAAGGGTGGGATGACCTTTTTTCAGGAGTGCTCATAAGAATCAAAGGTAGTGACAGGAAGTGGATTTCCCGCCAAGTCGAGGGAGCTTAAGCCACAGGGCCCCTCGCTGGCACAGGCCACCACCCCGTTCCTAACTCTGTACGTTTCATAGTGTATTCTCTTTCTTGGAGAAGGCCTCCCAAATTGTCTGATCTTCAGGTTCCACAAAACCTGGATCTGCCCTGAGACTGACGTAAACAGATAAACCGAGATGATTTGGCTTCATGTCTAAGCCAACTGAGGGAGTCAAGCAAAGAGACCATCAATGGATGAAGAGTTGCCATTTATTTTTTTTAAGGCTTTAGAATGAATTCCATTTATTTTCCAAAGTGCACCCCACTTGAATAAAATAACAAATCAGTTTTCCAAAGCACAAAGGAACATAAACAGGAGATTCATTTTTACTTCATTAATAAACATCACATATTAACTTGTCCTAATACCGAGCTGGCCAGACCCTGCTAGGAAATGGCTCCTAGTAAGGAGCATTTGGAGAGAAGCACACATCCTTCCAGGCAGTCACCTGGCCGTTTCATCCTCATTGAGGTTCTTGCCACCGTCTGCCTTCTCTTATCCATTTGCAGGTCTGTGAGACATAGCATAGTGCTGTGATTAAAAGCACAGATTTGGGGGTCAGGCTGCCACATATAAATCCCAGCTCTACTGTCTACTGCCTCTGTGACTTTGGGCAAAGCACTCCCCTTGTCTGGGCCTCGGTCTTTTTGTCTGTAAAATGAGGACAAAAAGGATTGTCCTGAGGATTTAAATCTGTAAAGTTCTTAGAAGAGTACTTAGTACATAGTATATCTACATAACCGATGGTTGAACAAATAAACATCTCCATCAAGACCGAGTGCTAGTGTGGGTTGCCTTGTGGGGTCTTCCTTGCTACTCCTCACAGTGCCTAAGCTGGTACATGATCAGTCATTAATGAAAGCATTCGTATTCACGAAGAGCAAAATACCACAAATTGGGTGGCTTCTAAGAACAGAAATTTATTGCCTCATGGTTCTGGAGGCTAGAGGTACGAATTCAGGGTGTCGGCAGGGCCATCCTCTCTCTGTCTGCTCTAGAGGAAGATATCTTCTGGTCTCTCCCAGCTGCCTGTGGGTCCCGGCATTCCTTGGCTTGCAGCTGCAGCATTGCTCCAAGCTCTGCCTTCGTCATCACGTGATCATCTTTCCTCCTCTTCTATAAGGACACCACTATAGTGGAGTAGGACCCACCCATCTTATTCTAGTATGACCTCATGTTAACTAATAACATCTTTAAAGACACTATTTCCGAACAAGGTCATGTTCACAGGTCCCAAGGGCTAGGACTCCAACATATCTCTTCCAAGGACGCAACTCAGTTCATGACAGGGGTGAAAGAGGAACATTTGGCAAACGCACTAATGACCATAGCACTGGTATTATTGGGGACTTGGGCTCTCAGGTCAGAGCTTTTCAATAACTTGAACAGCAAGTGTTTACCACGTGTAGCAAAATACTTAGCACTGTGAGAAGATATGAATGGAGCTCTGGGGCCTGACGTTGAGCCACTTCGCACTTGCCCAACAGAAAGAAGTTCTGGAACGTTTGAAGAGCAAAGCCATATGGTATTGATCACAAAAATAACAGTGCCGACGATGCTGTAGAAGTTGAATGAGATAATGATTCTGGGATAAAGGCTTAGGGAAGGCTTCACAGAGAAGATAACACGAGCTGGACTCTAGAAAAACATCTGGAATTTGCAGACGTGGAGGGCACTTCAGATTATGAGAGAGAAGAAGCAAAGACAAAGGCCAAAAGGCAGAAATGAGGACAGGGTGGTTACAGGGCCAAGGAGTTTGGCCTGGGAATAAATTGTGTTTGTGTATGAGGGCTACTAGTTGCAGTTGAATTGACTCCAACTTCTAATGACCTCATATGTGTCAGGGTAGAACTGTGCTCCACAGGGTTTTCAATGGCCGAAATTTTGGAAGTAGATCACCAGGCCTTTCTTCCAAGGCACCTCAGGGTGTACTCAAGCTGTCAGCCTGGGTTAGCAGCCAAGTGTGTTAACTACACTACCCATAGGCTCCCATATGCAGGTTGGGGAGCAGGAATCATTTGATGGATAGGGTGGAACCATTTCATGGATGGTCTCTGGGGTCTGCAGAGAAACAAGATGGTGTCGTATGGGAGAAAGATAATCCTTCTTCACTAATCCCCCCCAAAACCAAGGTATCTAACCCTCTCACTCACCAGCCCTCACCAGTGATGCCTATTCCCAAGATCAAGGGTCCTGGACGCCCAACAGCTTCCCAGTACAACAGGGCCAGTCACTAGACGGAGATAGCAGCAAACATTGACGCAGGAGCGTCCAGTGTAAGGAATCTTTGATCATTCCTCCTGCTAACCAAGACTATCCAAGTTTAAGGGAAATAGCCTCTCATTGCTAGGGTCAACTCAGCCTTTTTTCTATGCAACATCTGGTTTTAAAATTCAGCTGAGACCCTGACTTAAATCTGTTTAACTTAAAAAGCAGCAAGAGAACATCTTGTTTTCATGAATGTCCAGGGGCTGTGTGTCAACAAATAAAAGGTCTGCTTGTGGTATGCAAAGTGGAAAAGCTGGTCCTGAGATGTTCTGCCACTGGGATAAGTTTATTGCGGACTGCTTGTTTCTTGGAATCATGAACCAACATTTGGAAAACAAAGTGAACCAGTTTCATTTCAATCAGCACATTTCTGCTTCATGGTGGGTAAGAAACATGTCTTTAGTGTCAGAGGCTCGTGGGGTCACCAAGTGGATACAATCTGGCCAGATGCCTTCACCCTGCTTCATCCTTAGCCACGAAGTTAACGTCTTAAGTGGATTCCTTGCATCCATGGACATTCTGGCAGACAGCATCTGAGAGATCATTATTTTTGTTACTCATACAGGGTTCGAGGTGAGAAAGAAGGTGAGAATAGCTCACCATCCCTCAAGGCTGACTAGCTACTCCTCAAACACTTGTTTAGGAGAGAGAAGTGGGATGAGAGGGGTCTTATTTATCAGCGTCTAGAAGAGTGAGTTTCATTCTGTTATACGTGGAGTTGCCATGAGTCGGAGCTGACTTGTAGGCAACCAGAAACAACAATAATAGTGAGTGTCTGGCCCGTAGAAGATGTCAATATATATTTCTTGAATGAAATACAACCTCCAGTCTTATAAATTCAAGTTCTTTTTATGAATGCATGTCTCTTGGTATATTAATATCATTCCTGTTTGAAATAACTGTTACTGCCTGGATTGATTTCCTAGTTTGCAGTAACAAAATACCTCAAGATGGCTGGCTTTTAAGAATAGAAACTTATTGTCTCACAATTCTGGAGTCTGAGAGTTCAAATAAGGGTACCGGCCATGTTGATTTCTTCTAAGGGCTCTGATAGAGAAACTGTTCCCATGCTTCTCTCCAGCTTCTGGTGGCTCCTAGCAATCCTTGGCATTCCTTGGCTTGTAAATGAATCTTCACATGGCGTCTGTCTTCCCCCCATGTGTGCCTGCATGTCTATTCTCTCCTTTTATAAGATACCATGCAGAAAGGATTAAGGTTCACCCTACTCCCACATGACCTCGTTAACTAATAACATCTTCAAAGAAAGACCTCATTTCCAAACAATGTACATTCACAGGTACAAGGATTAGGACTTCAACAAATCTTTTTGAGGAATACAATTCAATCCACAACATTGCCTGTGCCTTACTCTGATCCAAAGAAAACCAATAAGCCATCCCTTAATTCTCGCATAGCAGCCTGCTGTTTTCCCCCCTAGTTCTTATCCCAATTTGTATTTAATTTATTTATGGCCTGTCTCCACCATCAGACTATAAGCACCATCAGGGCAGGACAGTTGTGTTCACGACTTATGTGCCATACCGAGCAAGGTCCTACTACATAAATGATGCTTTATAAATATTTGTTGAATGTTTCCACTGAAATTCTTTATTGTGATGACAGTTTGTAGAATCTCAGCCACCCTTTGGTATATCTGAATTTAAATACAATGAAGAAGATCATAGAGCTCGTAATGCAGTTGAATATATAGGGCCTTTCTGTGTAATAATGCACTCACATTCACTTGGCCATACACTCTACTGGAGGTCTTGGTGAGATGGGTTAGTCTAACATTTCTATTTCTCAACTTAAAGTCAGGTCATATCTCCCATATAGCTGGGCAAGATTAATGTCCTTGCAAATGGCAATAGTTTAGGATATTTTCTCTCAAATGATTAACTCATTCCTGGTGAGATTAAATCTATTACTTTAGCCATATTAGTGCTAAATTCTGGCCAACAAAGCAACCTGGTAAAGGTAGTCAAAGCATCTGTGGGTCAGGAAAAAGATGTTGTGGGTACCCAATGAACATATGCCTTAATATGCACATCCATTGTCTAGTGGTCACCTTAGAACTTTCTGTTGGTCAAGCAAGATACAAACACTTCAACCTGAGTGAGATCCAAATGGATTCATTTGCTCCATTTTGCTTTGGTGGCCTATGTAGACAGGGTTGAAATGAGAATGATTTGCAAGTCCCAAAGGATCTCAAGAGAAATGCGCATTGGTGTACCAGAGGTGCAATTCCACAATAGTCTCTTGATGTTGTGTACTTGAAAACATTCCCCAAGAAACAAAGCTGGACGCAGAAAAAATAAGGAGAGAAAAGAAAAATAGTACCCTAAATTCTGAACAATTCTACTTTAATAGGTTGTTCTGTCTGCCAGCTGGCCTCAGTGTTGACTACTTGTAATATATACTTTTGGTAGGCTGCATGTAGTTCTTGGAACTGTTTATATTAGGCTGCAGAAACTTAATTATTCTGAAATTGGCAGGACTCACTTTGGTTACTTAATACAAAATTGCTTAGTCATCTTTATACACAGTGTGGACAGCATTGTTTCAGTGTGAAAAATTGGGAAATGCAGATGGGCTCCAAAGAGAGTTTAGGTCAGGTAGAAAAACAAGAAAGTATCGTTTTTCAAGATGCTTGGCAGGTGGTTGCCACATGTTTTAATTTGAAGCTAGGCAACTGTTGAGTTGAAGTCCTTGATTACAAGTATTTTTCCATTTTCTTTATGGATTTTTCCGGAAGTAAAAAGCTGCTGCTGGTGCTTCTGTGGCTGCATTCTACTTCTACAGTTTGCAAAGTGCAGGTTTCATGGAGAAGTGTGAGGAACGCTACAATCAGCTATCGGAACCACTTTCTTGTCCTCGGAAAGAGACAAGGATGTCATTGCAAGCTGGGTGTTGCAAAGGTCTACCTCTTGATTCTTTTGGCTTGAGTACGTAGCTCACCGTCCTTGAACTAACCAGTTAAAAAGTAGATGTCATCAAGTCAACTCCAACTCATGGCAACCCCGTGTGTGTCAGGGTAGAACTGTGCTCCACAGGGTTTTCAATGGCTGATTTTTCAGAAGTAGATCTCCAGTCCTTCCTTCCGGGAACTCCAAACTTGAACTACTGCCATCCAAATGCAATGGATACCCAATGAACATATGCCTTAATATGCACATTCATGGTTTAGAGGTCACCTTAGACTTTCCTGTCTTTAGAGAAGACAATCATTCAGAGATTCAGTAAGGAAGTAGGCGGGGAAAATGAATTCCTTCCGTGTATTTTAGCGTCTGAAGTGGTGCTGGAGGCCTCCGATGTTTCCAGAAATGCCCATGGCAACCCCACACTCTTCCTGTGACCTGGGCTGGGGCTTCTCAGGGAGATGGTGCTAGAAGATTAAAGTCCTGTAGCCAATGGGTAGAGACGCCAGGCCTAGGAAGGGTAGGTTGCCAAGCAAACATCCAGAATAGCACCTTATGTTTCTAATTACCGAGCATGGTTAGAGAGCAAAATCAGGCTACACTTCTTTTTCCCCCAGACTGACGGAAGCATTTAAATGGCCTCCGAATGTCAGTGTTTAGTTCTAATGATGATGGAGGAGTGGCAAGGACCCTCCAAAGACCACGGAAATTTGGACTGTTTCAGCTTAACCCTGACTCTCTTCTTATACATCATAAGCCTTCTTTCTGCTTTTTCCTTTTTAAACGTCCCGGAACAAGCCTATTCCCTCTATTACAAATGCCTAATATCCCTCTTCCAGAAACTCGAATATCTTTCTGAGACAAAGTTCTTTTTGTCCGCTAGAGGAAAGCAACCACATCTGTAAATCAAAACATAAAATAGAGCTGTAGTGAACTGCCCCCTCCCCAGAATCATTGAGAGCTCAGCTGGAGACATGGGCAGCCAAGTTCATTTGTTTACCAATTAAGTCTAATGAGTAAGCAACGCCCTGGAATTTATTCCAGTCCAACAGACATGAACCTAGTGCCAACTCTGAGGAAAATATTCAGTTAAGAATTTTGCGGGAACACCAATGCTTATTGGAGCATTATTCACCATAGCCAAAAGGTGGAAACAACCCAAGTGTCTGTCAACAGACGAAAGAATAAACGAAAAGTGGTATATATACAAAATGGAATATTATCCAGCCATAAAGTGACATGAAATTCTGATACATGTTGTGACATGGATGAAGCTCGGAAGTATTAGTGCTGAGTGAAATAAGTCAGACACAAAATGACAACTATTGTATCATTCAACTTATATGAAATATCTAGAACAGAGAAATGCCTTGAGACCAAGGTAGATTGGTGGTTAATCAGGAACAGAGGTGAGGGGGTGGGAGGGTAAAAAGTTGAGGGTGGGGGTAATGGAGATCTTTTGTTTAAGGGGTAGTGGGTTCCTCTTTGGGGTGATGAGAAACTTTTAAACATAGCGGTGATGGTTGCACAATATGGTGAATATAATTAATGTCACTTAATTCTATACTTAAACCTGGTTAAAATGGCTGTAATCTTTATGGACGCAGACTGCCACATCTTTCTCCCTCGGAGCAGCTGGTGGGTTTGAACATCTGACCTTTCGGTTAGCAGCCGAGAACTTAACCACTGCACCACCAGCACTCCTTATACATATTTTACACAATAAATTTTATTTACAAAGAACTTTGTGGGATCTTAAGAATGAGTAACATGTAGAGGCCCTACCCTCAAGGAAAGAAGCCCTGGTGGCACCACTTTAAGCACTCGGCTGCTAAGTAAAAAGTTGGCAGTTCAAATTCACCCAGAGGCTCTGTGGGAGAGAAAACCTGGTGATCTGCTCTTGTAAAGATTACAGCCTAGAAAACCCTATAGGGATAGTTCTGCTCTGTCACATGGGTCACTACGAGTGGAAATCAACCGGACGGCCCCCAACAACAACAATCTTCAAAAAGGTTACGTTCCTTTAGGGAAGACAGTCATGGAGTTCGTAATGAAAATACGAGAGATAGCCTAAACGTTCCAACAGAAGTAAGATCTGGGTCAGTACGCACTCATGTCAGTGAGTAAGTGGTTCAGAGATTCCAGGGTCTTGTGCTACTCTTAGGTAGGCCTGAACGGTGAGTCACTTCTTGTACAAAGAAATGTCCAGATACCCGCAAACCACCAACACGTGGAATGGCTGTCTAAACAACTTATGTAAAAGGAAGGAGGAACCGTTCTAGCCCTGTTTAAATTCGTTATTTGATTTCTCCATTTAAATGGTGTGTCCTTGGATTATCTGTTATGTCCCTTGGTTTGGTTTCAAAGCTTTGCATCTTAGATTATCAACTCCTAGAAGACAGTCTCTCACCTGCTTCATGAGTCAAGAGTACAATAGACACATTTGATAATCATGATGAATAGAAGTTGAATAATTCACAGGGATTAATTAGTCCCCAGTCATACTAATAACATGTCCTTTATGAACAAGAATGTTGCTATTAACGCAATACCTTTAGGGTACACCTTTGAATTGTTTCCAATAGTATAAATGGATTTGCATACTGCCATCTAAACTCTCTCACCTTGATTAGCAAGATTGCTGACTAAGGCTCTGGATCTAGTTTTTGAGCACTAAACTGGAAATATTAGCTGAACAAACCCGTCAAAAAGCAGACACATTAGTTGCGATATTTTTATAGCCGAGAAGTCCACCAAGTCTAGAGCGTCACGCACAAGTAAAACTTGTTGTTGTTAGGTGCTGTTGATTTGATTTTGACTCGAAGTAACCCCATGTGACAGAGTAGAACTGTCCCATAGGGTTTTCTAGGCTGCAATCTTGATGGAAGCAGATAGCCAGGTCTTTCCCCTGTGGAGCCGCTGAGTGGGTTTGAACCACCGAATGCTTAAGCATTTCGCCACCAGGGCTCCTACAAGTAAAACTACTCTGACGTAAAATATGCTGAGCTCTTTACCAGGTTTGGGGCCCTGGTGGTGTGGTGGTTAAGAGCTACAGCGGCTAACCAGAAGGTCGGCAGTTTGAATCCACCAACCACTCCTTGGAAACCCTATAGGGCAGTTCTATTCTGTCCTATAGGGTTGCTCTGAGTCGGAATTGACTTGAGGGCAACAGGTATACCAGGTTTATAACTGGTAAACACTTAGACCTATGCCATAAACCACTCTTGGGCCTTAGAGTAGACTTGCTACTCAATCTGAAGTGTGATCTAGCCTCAGGCGCTGTCTCAGCCTCTCGCATTTGGCAAACATTTCATTTTCTCTGTAGCAAATGCCCAATCCCAGTGAGACTGCCCGCATCTAAAAGACTCTCCACAGGACCACGGTCTCAGGGAACATCTAGCTCAATTGGCATAACACAGTTTATAAAGACAGTGTTCTACATTCTACCTTGGTGAGTAGCGTCTGGGGTCTTAAAAGCCTGTGAGCAGCCATCTAAGATACTCCACTGGTCTCATCCCTTC